>NC_060214.1:127225000-127525000 GCF_021130785.1 Homalodisca vitripennis
TCATCCTATTACCAGTGACAAATAAGGCGATAGCTCCTGGTGCTGTTTCAGACTAACCAGTAAACCTGTGCAACGACAGCAATGCGTGTGTCTGAGGTAACACATAATGGAGTTTCCGTATTCATGAGGTATCATCCTATTACCAGTGACAAATAAGTCGATACCTCCTGTTGCTGTTTCAGACTAACCAGTAAACCGTGCACTAACAGCATTGCGGGTGTCTGAGGTCACATATAATGGAGTTTCCATATTCATGAGGTATCATCCTATTACCAGTGACAAATAAGTCGATAGCTCCTGTTGTTGGTACGGATTAACCAGTAATCCTGTGCAACGACAGCAATGCGTGTGTCTGAGGTAACATATAATGGAGTTTCCATATTCATGAGGTATCATCCTATTACCAGTGACAAATAAGTCGACAGCTCCTGGTGCTGTTTCAGACTAACCAGTAAACCTGTGCACTAACAGCAATGGGGGTGTCTGAGGTAACATATAATGGAGTTTCCATATTCATGAGGTATCATCCTATTACCAGTGACAAATAAGTCGACAGCTCCTGGTGCTGTTTCAGACTAACCAGTAAACCTGTGCACTAACAGCAATGGGGGTGTCTGAGGTAACATATAATGGAGTTTCCATATTCATGAGGTATCATCCTATTACCAGTGACAAATAAGTCGATAGCTCCTGGTGCTGTTTCAGACTAACCAGTGAACCTGTGCACTAACAGCATTGCGGGTCTGAGGTAACATATAATGGAGTTTCCATATTCATGAGGTTTCATCCTATTACCAGTGACAAATTAGTCGATTGCTTCTGTTGATGTTTCAGACTAACCAGTAAACCTGTGCAATGACAGCATTGCAGGTCTGAGGTAACATATACCTAATGGAGTTTCCATATTCATGAGGTTTCATCCTATTACCAGTGACAAATAAGGCGATAGCTCCTGGTTTCAGACTAACCAGTAAACCTGTGCAACTGAGGCATAATGGAGTTTCCATATTCATGAGATCCTATAACCAGTGACAAATTCGCTTCATTGCAGGTTGTGTGACAAATAAGTCAATAGCTCCTGTTGCTGTTTCAGACTAACCAGTAAACCTGTGCAATGACAGCAATTGCAGGTGTCTGAGGTAACATATAATGGAGTTTTCCATATTCATGAGGTTTCATCCTATTACCAGTGACAAATAAGTCGATTGCTCCTGGTGCTGTTTCAGACTAAACCAGTAAACCTGTGCAACTAAACAGCAAATTGCAGGATGTGTCTGAGGTAACACATAATGGAGTTTCCATATTCATGAGGTTTCATCCTATTACCAGTGACAAATAAGTTCGATAGCTCCTGTTGCTGTTTCAGACTAACCAGTAAACCTGTGCAATAACAGCAATGCGTGTGTCTGAGGTAACAATAATGGAGTTTCCATATTCATGAGGTTATCATCCTATTACCAGTGACAAATAAGTCGATAGCTTCCTGGTGCTGTTTCAGACTAACCAGTAAACCTGTGCAATGACAGCAATGCGTGTGTCTGAGGTAAACATATAATGGAGTTTCCATATTCATGAGGTATCATCCTATTACAGTGACAAATAAGTCGATAGCTTCCTGGTTGCTGTTTCAGACTAACCAGTAAACCTGTGCAATGACAGCAATGCGTGTGTCTGAGGTAACACTAATGGAATTCCATATTCATGAGGTTATCATCCTATTACCAGTGACAAATAAAAAGTCGATAGCTCTGTGCTGTTTCAGACTACACCAGTAAACCTGGTGCACTAACAGCATTGCAGGTGTCTGAGGTAACACATAATGGAGTTTCCATATTCATGAGGTATCATCCTATTACCAGTGACAAATAAGGTCGATAGCTCCTGGTTGCTGTTTCAGACTAACCAGTAAACCTGTGCAATGACAGCAATGCGGGTGTCTGAGGTAACACATAATGAAGTTTCCCATAGTTCATGAGGTATCATCCTATTACCAGTGACAAATAAGTCGATAGCTCCTGTTGCTGTTTCAGACTAACCAGTAAAACCTGTGCAATGACAGCAATGCGTGTGTCTGAGGTAAACACATAATGGAGTTTCCATATTTCATGAGGTATCATCCTATTACCAGTGACAAATAAGTCGATAGCTCCTGGTGCTGTTTCAGACTAACCAGTAAACCTGTGCAATGACAGCAATGCGTGTGTCTGAGGTAACACAATAATGGAGTTTCCATATTCATGAGGTATCATCCTATTTACCAGTGACAAAATAAGTCGATAGCTCCTTGTGCTGTTTCAGGACTAACCAGTAATTCTGTGCACTAACAGCAATGCAGGGTGTCTGAGGTAACACATATAATGGAGTTTCCATATTCATGAGGTATCATCCTATTACCAGTGACAAATAAGTCGATAGCTCCTGGTGCTGTTTCAGGACTAAACCAGTAAACCTGTGCAATGACAGCAATGCGGAGTTGTCTGAGGGTAACAATAAATGGAGTTTCCATATTTCACTAACAGTGACAAATAAGTCGATGCTCCTGTTGCTGTTTTCATCAGACTAACCAGTAAACCTTGTGCAATGACAGCAATGTCGTGTCTGAGGTAAAACACATAATAAGGAGTTTCCATATTCATGAGGTATCATCCTATTACCAGTGACAAATAAGTCGATAGTCCTTGGTGCTGTTGTTTCAGGACTAACCAGTAAACCTGTGCACTAACAGCTTTGCGGGTGTCTTGAGGTAACATATAATGGAGCCTTCATGTATTATTACCAGTGACTAGTAAGTCAGGACACCTACAACCAGTGACAAATAAGTCTGCTGTTTGCTGTGAACCTGTGCACTAACAGCATTATTGTGTTACGACATATAATGGAGGTGTTGATTGGTAACATATAATGGAGGAGTTTCCATATTCATGAGTTATCATCCTATTACCAGTGACAAATAAGTCGATAGCTCCTGTTGCTGTTTCAGACTAACCAGTAAACCTGTGCACTAACAGCAATGCGGGTGTCTGAGGTAACATATAATGGAGTTTCCATATTCATGAGGTATCATCCTATTACCAGTGACAAATAAGTCGATAGCTCCTGGTGCTGTTTCAGACTAACCAGTAAACCTGTGCACTAACAGCATTGCGGGTGTCTGAGGTAACATATAATGGAGTTTCCATATTCATGAGGTATCATCCTATTACCAGTGACAAATAAGTCGATAGCTCCTGTTGCTGTTTCAGACTAACCAGTAAACCTGTGCACTAACAGCATTGCGTGTGTCTGAGGTAACACATAATGGAGTTTCCATATTCATGAGGTATCATCCTATTACCAGTGACAAATAAGTCGATAGCTCCTGGTGCTGTTTCAGACTAACCAGTAAACCTGTGCAATGACAGCAATGCGTGTGTCTGAGGTAACACATAATGGAGTTTCCATATTCATGAGGTATCATCCTATTACCAGTGACAAATAAGTCGATAGCTCCTGGTGCTGTTTCAGACTAACCAGTAAACCTGTGCAATGACAGCAATGCGTGTGTCTGAGGTAACACATAATGGAGTTTCCATATTCATGAGGTATCATCCTATTACCAGTGACAAATAAGTCGATAGCTCCTGGTGCTGTTTCAGACTAACCAGTAAACCTGTGCACTAACAGCATTGCGTGTGTCTGAGGTAACATATAATGGAGTTTCCATATTCATGAGGTATCATCCTATTACCAGTGACAAATAAGTCGATAGCTCCTGGTGCTGTTTCAGACTAACCAGTAAACCTGTGCACTAACAGCATTGCAGGTGTCTGAGGTAACATATAATGGAGTTTCCATATTCATGAGGTATCATCCTATTACCAGTGACAAATAAGTCGATAGCTCCTGGTGCTGTTTCAGACTAACCAGTAAACCTGTGCACTAACAGCAATGCGGGTGTCTGAGGTAACATATAATGGAGTTTCCATATTCATGAGGTATCATCCTATTACCAGTGACAAATAAGTCGATAGCTCCTGGTGCTGTTTCAGACTAACCAGTAAACCTGTGCACTAACAGCATTGCGGGTGTCTGAGGTAACATATAATGGAGTTTCCATATTCATGAGTTATCATCCTATTACCAGTGACAAATAAGTCGATAGCTCCTGGTGCTGTTTCAGACTAACCAGTAAACCTGTGCACTAACAGCATTGCGGGTGTCTGAGGTAACACATAATGGAGTTTCCATATTCATGAGTTATCATCCTATTACCAGTGACAAATAAGTCGATAGCTCCTGTTGCTGTTTCATACTAACCAGTAAACCTGTGCAATGACAGCAATGCGTGTGTCTGAGGTAACACATAATGGAGTTTCCATATTCATGAGGTATCATCCTATTACCAGTGACAAATAAGTCGATAGCTCCTGGTGCTGTTTCAGACTAACCAGTAAACCTGTGCAATGACAGCAATGCGTGTGTCTGAGGTAACACATAATGGAGTTTCCATATTCATGAGGTATCATCCTATTACCAGTGACAAATAAGTCGATAGCTCCTTGTGCTGTTTCAGACTAACCAGTAAACCTGTGCACTAACAGCAATGTGGGTGTCTGAGGAAACATATAATGGAGTTTCCATATTCATGAGGTATCATCCTATTACCAGTGACAAATAAGTCGATAGCTCCTGGTGCTGTTTCAGACTAACCAGTAAACCTGTGCACTAACAGCATTGCGTGTGTCTGAGGTAACACATAATGGAGTTTCCATATTAATGAGGTATCATCCTATTACCAGTGACAAATAAGTCGATAGCTCCTGTTGCTGTTTCATACTAACCAGTAAACCTGTGCAATGACAGCAATGCGTGTGTCTGAGGTAACACATAATGGAGTTTCCATATTCATGAGGTATCATCCTATTACCAGTGACAAATAAGTCGATAGCTTCTGGTGCTGTTTCAGACTAACCAGTAAACCTGTACAATGACAGCAATGCGTGTGTCTGAGGTAACACATAATGGAGTTTCCATATTCATGAGGTATCATCCTATTACCAGTGACAAATAAGTCGATAGCTCCTGGTGCTGTTTCAGACTAACCAGTAAACCTGTGCAATGACAGCAATGCGTGTGTCTGAGGTAACACATAATGGAGTTTCCATATTCATGAGGTATCATCCTATTACCAGTGACAAATAAGTCGATAGCTCCTTGTGCTGTTTCAGACTAACCAGTAATTCTGTGCACTAACAGCATTGCAGGTGTCTGAGGTAACATATAATGGAGTTTCCATATTCATGAGGTATCATCCTATTACCAGTGACAAATAAGTCGATAGCTCCTGGTGCTGTTTCAGACTAACCAGTAAACCTGTGCACTAACAGCAATGCGGGTGTCTGAGGTAACAATAATGAAGTTTCCATATTCATGAGTTATCATCCTATAACCAGTTACAAATAAGTCGATAGCTCCTGTTGCTGTTTCATACTAACCAGTAAACCTGTGCAATGACAGCAATGCGTGTGTCTGAGGTAACACATAATGGAGTTTCCATATTCATGAGGTATCATCCTATTACCAGTGACAAATAAGTCGATAGCTCCTGGTGCTGTTTCAGACTAACCAGTAAACCTGTGCAATGACAGCAATGCGTGTGTCTGAGGTAACACATAATGGAGTTTCCATATTCATGAGGTATCATCCTATTACCAGTGACAAATAAGTCGATAGCTCCTTGTGCTGTTTCAGACTAACCAGTAATTCTGTGCACTAACAGCATTGCAGGTGTCTGAGGTAACATATAATGGAGTTTCCATATTCATGAGGTATCATCCTATTACCAGTGACAAATAAGTCGATAGCTCCTGGTGCTGTTTTCAGACTAACCAGTGAACCTGTGCACTAACAGCATTGCGGGTGTCTGAGGTAACATATAATGGAGTTTCCATATTCATGAGTTATCATCCTATAACCAGTGACAAATAAGTCGATAGCTCCTGTTGCTGTTTCAGACGAACCAGTAAACCTGTGCACTAACAGCATTGCAGGTGTCTGAGGTAACATATAATGGAGTTTCCATATTCATGAGTTATCATCCTATTACCAGTGACAAATAAGTCGATAGCTCCTGGTGCTGTTTCAGACTAACCAGTAAACCTGTGCACTAACAGCAATGCGGGTGTCTGATGAGGTAACATATAATGGAGTTTCCATATTCATGAGGTATCATCCTATTACCAGTGACAAATAAGTCGATAGCTCCTGGTGCTGTTTCAGACTAACCAGTAAACCTGTGCACTAACAGCATTGCGGGTGTCTGAGGTAACATATAATGGAGTTTCATATTCATGAGTATTCATGATCATCATCCATAACCAGTGACAAATAAGTCGATAGCTCCTGTTGCTGTTTCAGACGAACCAGTAAACCTGTGCACTAACAGCATTGCAGGTGTCTGAGGTAACATATAATGGAGTTTCCATATTCATGAGTTATCCATCCTATTACCAGTGACAAATAAGTCGATAGCTCCTGGTGCTGTTTCAGACTAACCAGTAAACCTGTGCACTAACAGCAATGCGGGTGTCTGAGGTAACATATAATGGAGTTTCCATATTCATGAGGTATCATCCTATTACCAGTGACAAATAAGTCGATAGCTCCTGGTGCTGTTTCAGACTAACCAGTAATTCTGTGCACTAACAGCATTGCAGGTGTCTGAGGTAACATATAATGGAGTTTCCATATTCATGAGGTATCATCCTATTACCAGTGACAAATAAGTCGATAGCTCCTGGTGCTGTTTCAGACTAACCAGTAAACCTGTGCACTAACAGCAATGCGGGTGTCTGAGGTAACACATAATGGAGTTTCCATATTCATGAGGTATCATCCTATTACCAGTGACAAATAAGTCGATAGCTCCTGTTGCTGTTTCATACTAACCAGTAAACCTGTGCAATGACAGCAATGCGTGTGTCTGAGGTAACACATAATGGAGTTTCCATATTCATGAGGTATCATCCTATTACCAGTGACAAATAAGTCGATAGCTCCTGGTGCTGTTTCAGACTAACCAGTAAACCTGTGCAATGACAGCAATGCGTGTGTCTGAGGTAACACATAATGGAGTTTCCATATTCATGAGGTATCATCCTATTACCAGTGACAAATAAGTCGATAGCTCCTGGTGCTGTTTCAGACTAACCAGTAACCTGTGCACTAACAGCATTGCGGGTGTCTGAGGTAACATATAATGGAGTTTCCATATTCATGAGGTATCATCCTATTACCAGTGACAAATAAGTCGATAGCTCCTGGTGCTGTTTCAGACTAACCAGTAAACCTGTGCACTAACAGCATTGCAGGTGTCTGAGGTAACATATAATGGAGTTTCCATATTCATGAGTTATCATCCTATTACCAGTGACAAATAAGTCGATAGCTCCTGGTGCTGTTTCAGACTAACCAGTAAACCTGTGCACTAACAGCAATGCGGGTGTCTGAGGTAACATATAATGGAGTTTCCATATTCATGAGGTATCATCCTATTACCAGTGACAAATAAGTCGATAGCTCCTGGTGCTGTTTCAGACTAACCAGTAAACCTGTGCACTAACAGCATTGCGTGTGTCTGAGGTAACACATAATGGAGTTTCCATATTCATGAGGTATCATCCTATTACCAGTGACAAATAAGTCGATAGCTCCTGGTGCTGTTTCAGACTAACCAGTAAACCTGTGCAATGACAGCAATGCGTGTGTCTGAGGTAACACATAATGGAGTTTCCATATTAATGAGGTATCATCCTATTACCAGTGACAAATAAGTCGATAGCTCCTTGTGCTGTTTCAGATTAACCAGTTAACCTGTGCACTAACAGCAATGCGGGTGTCTGAGGTAACATATAATGGAGTTTCCATATTCATGAGGTATCATCCTATTACCAGTGACAAATAAGTCGATAGCTCCTGTTGTTGGTACATATTAGGGGTTTGAACAATCTAACAGTACATTCCTGAAATTGAATAAATATTCGAGTATAAACATTAAAACATATTAAATTAGAACAATTATGCTAGTACACTATGCTTAGTTCATTCTTTCACATTATTTTCTTATAAATCAAACAGCTGAAATCTATTACAAAATAGAAATATATTTAGATTATACTTAACTGGCTAATAGTTTTCAATATATTTATTATTATTACAACTTTAATTATACTATATTGCAAAACGCGTTTTCACCTTGCAGTCGAGCCATTTAAAACGGTTTCATATGAGTCCGTTTAATTCACAAGTTTTATAGGAATAATCCATAACCTAACATTATGATTTTGTAACGGTTAGATTGAATAAACAAAAATATCCCTTATATTAGATTGTTTACGAGTTTTCGTAAGTAATTTTAATAAAATAAGGTGTAGGCTCCTTTCAAATGAGATTCTAAAGGAAATTTTATCATTTTCTTTGATTACTTCAAGTCTAAATGAATGAACACGAGAACGCTCGCGCGGGAATATCCAGTTCACGGCAATGTTAGTTAAGCTGATTCGATTGCTTACACATCAGTTCGCAAGTAACTTCTCTTCCGTCCCTGTTCAGATTGTATCTCCCACTGTTGCTTGAGCCCCCCTCCATAATTCCAATCTATATTTGTCTAGTTGCCAGATTTGTGTGTTAGAATAACCTATGCTTACTTTATTATATTACATTTTTATAATACTTTAGTTACTTGCCCGCTGTCAAGTGTGTATTTTCAGAATATGAGAATTTTTCCATTTTATTATTTTGTAAGCCACAAGCAAGTAATGAATAGAGTCATGCAATAGTTTAAAGCATTTGGCCTCAAATTGTAATTTATCTTGTTCTCAAATTCGGAATGATTTTTTTTAACTTTGCTAATACACAGAAGACGCCCCAGAATTTCCACCAACTTCTTTAGGTATTATTGCTCAATCAAAGACAAATCAAAGTACCATGTTAAAGCTCAATAACCACCCAAAAAGCTGCATTTTGTGTTTTATTTTATTTTTTATTTGAAGAATGGCTTGTAAAAAGATGAAATTTGGTATACAGTTTTGTACCAATAAAAACCAATAACAGATTATTTTTAGAGAAGTTTTGCAGTTTAGTTATTGGACTGAAGAGTCCTGATTATACTGTAAAATTTAAGATATTGTTTGCAACAGCATAAATGCATATCAGAACCTGACGGCTGCCAATGGTTTTCATTCCTGTATAGTACAGTACACCAGAGAGGAGATAGGGTAAATGCAAAGTGATTGATAATATTTATAAGATAATAACTATATCTGCTATAGTGAACATGTCTGGGTGTCTGAGCACTACTGGTCTTAAACTTTCAAATCCCTGAAAACGGTAATAATTGTATACCACCAACTGTTTGCAAATATAAATATTTACACGAAAAAAAGTATGAAATACTAATTTGGAAAGTTTTATTTGGGCTTTGCATTTAAAAATAAGTTTTTATGTAATACCTTGTATTGTTTTTTGGTTAGTAATTTAAATGTTATTTAAGAAAAAACCTCGTGCTTGGAAAATAAAAGGATAAATTGCCCAAAGAAAGCTTGGATAAAGGAATGTAACCTAGTTGATAGAAAAAGCGATAGGCTATTTAAAAGAGCTAAGAGAAATCTGGCAATTCCTTGCTAGTAAAAGAATACAATAATTAAAAATTAAGGTAAAAAGACATGTTTTTCAAAAACGAATTAACAAAAATACATTGTTCTTGATAAAAAAGATATTTAAAAAGTTTGTTAGCATATTATATTGTATTATGCACTCTACTTTTGTTATTTAATGTTTGACTGTTATAAATCACGATATTTATCTTGACTAATCCTGTTTTTGCTGGACTGCCTCTACCTGTAGTTTTGTTATAAATTAGAATTGAAGATGAAATAAGTATTTATGTTGGTTACTTCCTTACTATGTTTGTACTGCTAGGTTGCTTTTTGTTTGTATATAAATTGTGAGAGATCTTAGTTGTTTTCCAATTATTATGTTTATATGTGTCGTTATTGTATCATATATCGTTAGCTTAATCGTTTGAACAGTTAAAATACAATTTCACGTTTCATGTATTACTTGCTTTTTGTAATTTCATAACTTCGAGAAGACAGATTGTCATCGAGTCACGGCCAGGTTTGACGCCCACCTTATGGATGCCGCATTAAATTATATTGTTTATAGTACGTGAAATGTACAAAATTGAACGCAATTGAATTTGTTTTTTAAATTAAAATTTTAAGAAACAATATCATATGTGGTGTTCGCAATTTAACTCCACCATTATTGTACACGAGTTTGAGATGAAATCATGTGTTTTGTAATATGCTTTAAGACTAAAGAGGTAGATGGACTTGCAGATAACTCATGAAACTACAGCAGCAATATTACCGCAGTTTAACGATGTACCGCAATGGACTGTCAGATATTATGCAGGGATTACGCAAATGTATTCCTTAACTTTGTTGCATTGTCTTTAGGCTAAGTATGCTATAGGCAGAGTATTCTGTGCGAAAGAGAATACGCAAACTGACAAAACGTGATCTCCCGCTACAGACGTTATAAATGAGGTTGTAATGGAATGAATATAATTAAACAATACTTTATAGTGTTATTAGGAACCCTTGGGCGCTACGGTACTTAATGTAACATTAATGAGAAGAGTACGGAGTACGCGTGTGCTAGTGTACTAAGCGCATTCCCACAGCTATAACACAGAAGCACCTTATCTGGGATGACTAGGCACACCCAGCCTTAGTATATAACGAGCATTGTATCGTGACTCACCAGTATCCAAAGAGATCCCGTCACAGTTATAACACGGAAGAACCTCATGTAGGATGACTAGGCACACCCACCCTTAGTATATAACGGGCATTTTATCGTGACTCACCAGTATCCAAAGAGATCCCGTCACAGTTATAACACAGAAGAACCTCATGTAGGATGACTAGGCACACCCACCCTAAGTATATAACGAGCATTGTATCGTGACTCACCAGTATCCAAAGAGATCCCGTCACAGTTATAACACAGAAGAACCTCACGTAGGATGACTAGGCACACCCACCCTAAGTATATAACGAGCATTGTATCGTGACTCAGCAGTATCCAAAGAGATCCCGTCACAGTTATAACACAGAAGAACCTCATGTAGGATGACTAGGCACAACCACCCTTAGTATATAACGAGCATTGTACCGTGACTCACCAGTATCCAAAGAGATCCCGTCACAGGTATAACACATAAGAACCTCATGTAGGATGACTAGGCACACCCACCCTAAGTACATACTTAGTATATAACGAGCATTGTGCCGTGACTGACAAGTATTCAGAGAGATCCCGTCACAGTTATAACACAGAAGCACCTCATCTAGGATGACTAGGTACACCCACCCTTAGTATATAACGAGCATTTTACGAGACTAACATGCATAGTCATACCTCATAGTCACTGTACATGGTCTGGCGTACTCTTTCTTTTTTCAATAAGTATTGACGACATTATTTTGTGAACTAAATAAAAACATTTATGTTTCATAAATGTCAGTAATATTAATAAAAGAAGAAATTAATATACTTTGACTTAGTTTAAAAACATTTTCACAGTTTATAACTGTTAAGAATTACGAGTTTTATTAAACACCTCCCAATTATGTTGCTAAAAGTATTGCATTGGTTGTTACGTGTGGAAATCAAATGGATTGGTTAGAGAAAACGTTTTCCGAGTATTTCCCTCGCGAGGTGTTTCATTGAAAACCTTTCCAGAGAGACTTTTCCATTTATTGCTGACCGTTATGTGTTCGCTACTTCAGTAATTGATTGTTCTCTAATGGCTGTATTATGACGTGCTTTATAATTTCGCTCCCAATACATTGTGACTCTTGGGTATTATAAACATTTCCTAAACTTGAGATAATGTTCATTGCAAATAATTTGTGTCTATGAATCATATAGGACCTATAAATTGAAGACAAATTGCTATACTTTGTGCGTTTCTAACAATATGCATTTCTAAAACGACTCTTGTCTATAAAAATAATATAATCTAGTATTAATGAAAAAAGTAAAAAAGTAAAAAAAGTAAAAAAAAAGCGACAAAAAGCTAAAAAATACTACACGGATTACTACTGCTTTAATATACCGAGGAAGGCCACTGTACCACTATGGCAACAAACACGAAGGATTTCTGTTTCCCACTTCAAGCCTTGTCCTAGTTAAATGATATCCACACATGTGATAGCTGCCCTGTGCGACCTCCTCCTGGTACTATTGTTGCTCCCGGTAGATCAGCTGAAAGTGTCATTCTGCACGTCATTATTCGTCAGCTGCTGCAGCTTCCCGGAATGCTAGTACACGATTATACAGTTCTTGTAAAAAAACCTAATCGTACAGCTGCGTTTGGTAGCGTTTGGGTGAGTTTATCTACCCTTTTCGTTTAGTAAATATTTTATTCTCTCATCTGTAGTAAGATTTTGATCATCAACTAATTGAGCTATTCTAGCCTTCGGTTTGCCACCCGAATGCTCCAATGACCTATTTCTCATATCGCTATATCAATACTATGCAGACCATCGGTCTTTCAAAACATTGTTCTAGTTGGTCGAAAATGGTTGGGAAAAACTATGATGCCTGTTAAAAATGTAATTGTAAATAAATTGGATGCTGCTAACTCATTTTAATAGTTCAATTAAACAATTTTGTGGAAATGTACTGCAACAATTTTTAGTATTAACTACCCCTTTATACTTAATAAAACAAATTGTATGAATGTAAAAAGAAAACAATAATTTGTAAGTGTTCAAAAATTAAAATGATGTAACGATCTAAAATTTTTATTAATAATTTTATTTTATATTTAATCTAAGAAGATCAGCGCTGCCGCGTCGTACTTCTGTAAACGCAGTTCGCAGTACAAGTTATAATTGTATCAAACCTATTAAAGGCGTCAAAGCCACGACAGCAATGCCTTGTTTGAATTAAGAAGGTCATATGAAGGTTAACGTGACAAATTAAATATTAATATACATACCTTTAGTAATACAAAACTTACCACTACGATATTTCTTCAAAAACTGCAAGACAATGAAATGTACGAGTATTGTCTTGAAAATCTCAACAAAAACCGTTTAAAAATTGCGTAATTTATGATTTTTCGGTTCCCAGAAAGTACTCGAACGGACTACTTGGTAAACCGGTTATAGGTATGGTAAAAATAACCGGTAGTAGAATTTGAACTGTGAATACCTGTGATACGAGTGTAAATTGTAACAGTTTCAATTAAAACAGACTACAAGCTGTTACGAGTCGAGGCTTTAAACTTATACAATTATGTTAGTAGATGACACTAATATACTTTACATGTGTTTGAAAATATCATCACAAACCATCTCAGTTATGTACCTATTTTTACTGAGTATAAGTAGACTGAAATTAACAAGGCAATAGCAAGACGTGCTGTACATTATTTTATTGTCTCTAAAGACGTTTTATAAAGAATTTAATACTCTCTTTGATCTACATGTAAGGTAATACTAACATCGTGATATAGTGTAGTATTCGGATTTGTTACTCGCTCAGACACACTACAGTCTACATATGACGTGCGAAGCGGGTCGACAGATCGTCATTCTCTGCTCATGTTTTATCTAAGGTAATACTAACATCCTGATATAGTGTAGTATTCGGATTTGTTACTCGCTCAGACACTCTAAAGACTACATATAATGTGCGAAGCGGGTCGACAGATCATCATTCTCTGCTCATGTATATGAAAGGTAATACTAACATCCTGATATAGTGTAGTATTCGGATTTGTTACTCGCTCAGACACTCTAAAGTCTACATATGATGTGCGAAGCGGGTCGACAGATCATCATTCTCTGCTCATGTTTTATGTAAGGTAATACTAACATCGTGATATAGTGTAGTATTCGGATTTGTTACTCGCTCAGACACTCTACAGTCTACAGTTGATGTGCGAAGCGGGTCGACAGATCATCATTCTCTGCTCATGTTTTATGTAAGGTAATACTAACATCGTGATATAGTGTAGTATTCGGATTTGTTACTCGCTCAGACACTCTAAAGTCTACATATGATGTGCGAAGCGGGTCGACAGATCATCATTCTCTGCTCATGTTTTATGTAAGGTAATACTAACATCGTGATATAGTGTAGTATTCGGATTTGTTACTCGCTCAGACACTCTAAAGTCTACATATGATGTGCGAAGCGGGTCGACAGATCATCATTCTCTGCTCATGTTTTATGTAAGGTAATACTAACATCGTGATATAGTGTAGTATTCGGATTTGTTACTCGCTCAGACACTCTAAAGTCTACATATGATGTGCGAAGCGGGTCGACAGATCATCATTCTCTGCTCATTTTTTATGTAAGGTAATACTAACATCGTGATATAGACTAGTATTCGGATTTGTTACTCGCTCAGACACTCTAAAGTCTACATATGAAGTGCGAAGCGGGTCGACAGATCATCATTCTCTGCTCATGTTTTATGTAAGGTAATACTAACATCGTGATATAGTGTAGTATTTCGGATTTGTTACTCGCTCAGACACACTACAGTCTACATATGACGTGCGAAGCGGGTCGACAGATCATCATTCTCTGCTCATGTTTTATGTAAGGTAATACTAACATCGTGATATAGTGTAGTATTCGGATTTGTTACTCGCTCAGACACTCTAAAGTCTACATATGACGTGCGAAGCGGGTCGACAGATCATCATTCTCTGCTCATGTTTTATGTAAGGTCATACTGACATCGTGATATAGTGTAGTATTCGGATTTGTTACTCGCTCAGACACTCTTCAGTCTACAGTTGACGTGCGAAGCGGGTCGACAGATCATCATTCTCTGCTCATGTTTTATGTAAGGTAATACTAACATCGTGATATAGTGTAGTATTCGGATTTGTTACTCGCTCAGACACTCTAAAGTCTACATATGACGTGCGAAGCGGGTCGACAGATCATCATTCTCTGCTCATGTTTTATGTAAGGTAATACTAACATCGTGATATAGTGTAGTATTCGGATTTGTTACTCGCTCAGACACTCTAAAGTCTACATATGATGTGCGAAGCGGGTCGACAGATCATCATTCTCTGCTCATGTTTTATGTAAGGTAATACTAACATCGTGATATAGTGTAGTATTCGGATTTGTTACTCGCTCAGACACTCTAAAGTCTACATATGATGTGCGAAGCGGGTCGACAGATCATCATTCTCTGCTCATGTTTTATGTAAGGTAATACTAACATCGTGATATAGTGTAGTATTCGGATTTGTTACTCGCTCAGACACTCTACAGTCTACAGTTGATGTGCGAAGCGGGTCGACAGATCATCATTCTCTGCTCATGTTTTATGTAAGGTAATACTAACATCGTGATATAGTGTAGTATTCGGATTTGTTACTCGCTCAGACACTCTAAAGTCTACATATGATGTGCGAAGCGGGTCGACAGATCATCATTCTCTGCTCATGTTTTATGTAAGGTAATACTAACATCGTGATATAGTGTAGTATTCGGATTTGTTACTCGCTCAGACACTCTAAAGTCTACATATGATGTGCGAAGCGGGTCGACAGATCATCATTCTCTGCTCATTTTTTATGTAAGGTAATACTAACATCGTGTTATAGACTAGTATTCGGATTTGTTACTCGCTCAGACACTCTACAGTCTACAGTTGATGTGCGAAGCGGGTCGACACATCATCATTCTCTGCTCATGTTTTATGTAAGGTCATACTGACATCGTGATATAGACTAGTATTCGGATTTGTTACTCGCTCAGACACTCTAAAGTCTACATATGATGTGCGAAGCGGGTCGACAGATCATCATTCTCTGCTCATGTTTTATGTAAGGTAATACTAACATCGTGATATAGTGTAGTATTCGGATTTGTTACTCGCTCAGACACTCTAAAGTCTACATATGAAGTGCGAAGCGGGTCGACAGATCATCATTCTCTGCTCATGTTTTATGTAAGGTAATACTAACATCGTGATATAGTGTAGTATTCGGATTTGTTACTCGCTCAGACACTCTAAAGTCTACATATGATGTGCGAAGCGGGTCGACAGATCATCATTCTCTGCTCATTTTTTATGTAAGGTAATACTAACATCGTGATATAGACTAGTATTCGGATTTGTTACTCGCTCAGACACTCTACAGTCTACAGTTGATGTGCGAAGCGGGTCGACACATCATCATTCTCTGCTCATGTTTTATGTAAGGTAATACTAACATCGTGATATAGTGTAGTATTCGGATTTGTTACTCGCTCAGACACTCTAAAGTCTACATATGAAGTGCGAAGCGGGTCGACAGATCATCATTCCCTGCTCATGTTTTATGTAAGGTAATACTAACATCGTGATATAGTGTAGTATTCGGATTTGTTACTCGCTCAGACACTCTAAAGTCTACATATGAAGTGCGAAGCGGGTCGACAGATCATCAGTCTCTGCTCATGTTTTATGTAAGGCTGCTATTGTGCTGAGTCTCCCCAATGATTTATTGGAGTTCGAAGTCAGAAAAAATGTACTGCTTTATATAAAAATGTGTTTTATTTAAATGATACTTGTAAACAATGTTTCTTAACTAAACATGTAAAGGAAAAATGTCTTTTCTCCTGGCGGAATCGGGGTTACGAAGCCTTCTCTGACACTCACAAAATGTATTAACTGCTTATGATCAAATTCATAACTACCAACAACTTGGGATGTATTTGTAGCCTAACACAAACCAATCCTCAATGTTTCATACTCACTTTTAAAAGTTTTGCGATAGAAAATTTGGTTAAATGTGTCTTGAAACCTTCAAAGATTTTACCAAATCCCATAAGACCAGAAATAGTAATTAATTTTGAACACTTCCATTCACAAATTTGGTCTTTCCTTTTGGCTACGTTAGGGCCATTAGCTTGAATGAATCGGGATTTATCGTATAGATGGACACGACTTTGACTTCCAACATTCCAACTAGCAGTGACGTATCTACAACTCGATCGCTCTCAGATCGCGGTTGAACTCCAGTTCCGCTTACGCACGCACATTCTCCAACACACAACCCTTGTCCAACGGATAATTGTGTTTACCATAAAACAAGGACAATTTTAATAACTTTCAACTTATTTCTAAAAATCTACCATGAAATAGCCTACATGTGGAAAACCGAGAGATTTTTTAATCCGTGAAACTAATGGTGATCTTTGAGAAATTACTCAATTTCACTGTTAGTAAAACTCGACCTATCACTAAACCATTGATCAAATACTTATTATTCTACCCAAATCCGTGTAACAGCATTAGAACCGGTAGCTCAGGGCTACTACAGCGACAACATCGCCAGGCCACAACGTGAGGTCTGCACAGGTGAAACGTTGAACATCGCGTTTCTGCCGTGGAGCTTTTACTTAGAAACATTGCAAGTGTTGTGGCTGTTCGACAACGTTGTAATATGGCGTGTGATAGACTGATCCCTGATTCCATACCAATATAACGTTGGGTGACTGCTTTCAAACAACAGGAGTAAATATCAAACTGTGGAACAGCGGCAACTCTAAGCAACATCGAGAATGTCAGGAGCCTCGACTGTCCGCAAGTTCGAATATTAGAAACCGCCCACTTTAGCGAATTTTATTATTTAATAAGTATCACCCATAAGCTGTTTAAAGTTGCAGCACCACAAATGGTCTGAGACACATCTTACGATGTCAGATGGGGCGCTTTTCTTTGGACGGCTAAAACAAGCACAACTGCGCATTTTGGCTATCGGACTGCCTCCATAAATAACAGAAAGATGGAAGCTATGACAATTATAGAAAATGAAATGAAAATAATATAAATCATAATTAAGATTAATGAAATTACAATCACTGAAAGGTTTGGAGAATTTTGAAGAGAGGCTTCAAATGTGCATTAATGAAGAAGGACTTCATATTCTAAATTATATATTTGATAACTTCTAGAAGGAGTTTTGCTCCTAAATAATATATGTGATTGGATTAATGTACATTCTGTAAATGTAAATAATTAATTGTATTTGTAATTTTCATTAATTTTAAATATAATGTACATTATAATAATTTAATTAAAACCTACTCAATCCTATTACGCCACGAATTACAATTTTATATATAATTTATAACATATATATTATATATTTACAAGTAACATATGATGTTTGATAAATGTGATGGTAGTCGACCCGAGAATCCTGAAATATCCCATTGATGGAGTGGTGCCCAGGAAGCGGAAAATTGGAGCCGCCAAGTTTCGGCTGAGAAGTAACAGTTACAGATACAAATGATACGCAAAACATATTCCGATACACATCAAAGTATTTGAAACCAGGACGTAGAATTCCGTCAAACTGTAACACAAAGTAATATTTGTTACACTGTGCTACCAATTTTGACATAAAGTATTGTAATTTTATACTCTCAGTACCTTTCTCTATAACTGGAGAATTGTAAATACAACTATAAACGATTTTATTGCACAATAAAGGTAAAAAGTAAATTACAACAATGCAAATTATAAAGTTAATTTATCTTAAATATGTACTTGGAGAAAGATTACTTTTATAGTAATGAAACAAAATCCAAACCCCATAAATCACATATAAGGAAACCATTTGTCTAATTTCCTCTAACTTTATATTCTACAGTAAAAACCTTAACTTAATATTTAGTTTTAATATATGTTTATTATGGTATTACCCCAAAATTGATACATTCTATGGTTTTTCAAGTGAAGCCTGGACGGAAGTCTGGTACTCAAGATGGGATAAAGCCACAACTGTATATCCACTCTTCTACCTCGCATTAAAGCACGGGACAATGAAAAAATATAAACAATAAACATTCATCTTTATCCGTATTATTTAACAAAGAGAAGACGGAGAATGCGAACTAGAAACCTTTGCGCCTGAAAGGAGCCTGCGGGGTTGCTGCTACAGCCAACAGCTGTCTCCGGAGTTTTGTCGGTGTTTGGGGGCTCGTGTGAAAACGCTCTAAGTTGGAATTTATAAGTTGCGTACTTTACCCGTATTTGCTGTAATGTGATAATAGATACTTTTAAAATGTATTTAAATCTTTAACAAAAATGTCTACAATTTTGATCTATTACATTCATGTAAATTATTTCCACATTTATTTTTAATCAAACTTTACACAAGTGCGTACTATAAAATGTCAAATTAGGGTATTCTCTACTTAACTAATATTGTATCGTTCTGTCGATATTAAATACGAAATGTTTAGTTTAGAACATGGCATGTCGTAAAAAATCCATAAATATTAAAAATTGTTAACCTTTTTTTAATTTCGTGTAATTAATTGAAGATCACTGCTCCGTTCTTGTCAACTAAATTTGTTTTACGTTGTTTGTTGTATAAGGGAAATCCTGTTGTGCTGTGTGTTTTGTTCTTGGTGAAAATGGAATAAGAACATATGGACATTGATTATTTTAATAAATGTTGAATCTCAAGTTCATACACTTTTATCAGCAGGACAAGTGAGTATTAGTTAAGGTAAACAAGCTATTGGTGTGTCATTCTTCGTGTACGAGTAAATCTGTACTACAGAGTTTCAGTGCTTCACAGCGTGATTGTGAGACAAAGTAGACGTCTGGAACTGTATCAAGATCACCAGATATGTTGTTATGGCGGCCGCCATCTGTAAAAATGGGAACATCTGCTAAATATAATGTCTGAAGAACTGTAAATGTTATACTACACAATTCTATCCAAATAACTTAACAATCTCATAAAAATAAGACAATAATATTTGATTTGTTTGATTGTAAAGTAACACTATCAAATAGGAACACTATTTAATTCGGATTTATTCAACAAAACTATAAATGCATATTTTCTCGTTTCCAATACGTCGTACCGACCACGAGAAACACGTTAGAACTCATTAATCACTGAAATGTTTTCGGCAGAATTGAATACAATCGTGGAGATATAGACAATCATTTTCACAATCCCTATTTTTATGCGAGTAAAATGTTTCTACAAGACGATCTAGAGTTTGTACTGCTAACTTGCGTAGATTTCTGATAAGAGCACATGGACGTGTATACCTATTACCAGAAGTTACGGTTTATAGTTCGTAATACCTATTGTATTATTACACTGTTTGTTTGTGCCAGAATTATTCTTATTGAAAATGACGCGACTGAGAAGAGATTATTCCAGTTTTGATTTTAATCGAGCTTTCGAGTTTTTTAATCGAGTTTCGATGCGATTGCAACATCGACTAAATAATGCTCGCATTAAACATATATAGTTCAGTTATATTGCATGAAATAAAGCTAAAGTTAAGGTATTGTATTTCATTCACTAAGAGCATTTTCATAACTATTTTGCTTATATAAATAACTAAAAGGTCAATAAATTAATCCTAATCTATATACACAAATAACGTCGGGTTATTTACGCCATTTATAACACTCGAGTGGCTTTACAGATTATAATGATCTCTGATTTGTTAAATTCATCTCCGCCTCGAATAGTAGAATAACTATCAATCTATAAACATACCGTACAACTTCACGAAAATGAATGTAAAAAAAAGGATTTGTATATATTAGTGCAAACTTAAAGAGCCTTTTGAATACAAAAGCAATGTTTTTTTATAAAAAAACTATACGCTTAATTAATTTAATTGCTATTTCAATTCATTAACTTTTATTGTCTTGAAAGGATGGAGTAGGGATGATAGTAACACCAAATCTCAATTCAATCTGTTCTGCAACCACTGTTGAGCACAGAGTAACAAAATATCCAGATAAGAAAAATATAAAAAAAGTTTTAGTAAACAAACACTGTTCATTTTTGGCAAATAATACGTACACAATGCTTGCTCAATACTGTAATGCATATATCAGGGGCAAAGTTATCATCTAACATTTAACATACATTCATAGACTCTTATAAAACCCACTTAAGTTGTCTTTTGACAGAAGTAGGTTTCACAGACCTGTGCATGTATATATATATATATATATATGTATATATATATATATATATATATATATATATATATATATATATATATATATATATATATATATACTCGTATATTTCCTTCATCGAGGAAACGATTAAAAATGAACTAGGTGGGAAAAGACATGACTAAATTACAATTGCCATAAATATACTTCTTTAGACATGTTGACAGCTGCAAACCCAACATTTGCGTCGGAAATATAACTCTGACCAACAAAAAGTGCTCACTTACGAAAATGCGTGCGAAGCCGCAGGTAAGTGTTAACAATCAAATAAAGTAAAACACTAAATTTGCAACGATATTCTATAATAATAGAATGATGTAATGAACTTCAAACAAAACTTTACCAAGTAACTACAAATTCCATTGAACTTTAAATCAGACAACTTTTTCCTACATCTATAAACTTAAGCCAGCATAAATAAAATTGACCTAAATATTTCATAACTGATTTGTTTAAGGCAAAAATATCTCAAACTGTTAACACAATAACTTTAATATTGTATATTACTAATAGTCTATAATGTTTACCGATGTCAGAATACGGTTGTTAACCTGGAACAGTCCTAGAGCGGAGAATCTCGCATTGTGATGTAACAGCTGAGGCAGCAATATCTCCAACTGTTAACACAATAACTTTACTATTATATATTTTTAACAGTGTATTGTGTTCACCGAGCCCCAAAATCTTGTTCTTTGGAACTAAGTTTAACCACATTAAAAGGTTTCGTTGCGGAAGGTTAGACGGAGAGATGGACTAAATGGACGGCATGATTTTAATTAAACCTTGTCAGGTCTCGAGCAAGACACAATTTAAACTTAATCATATTTTACTTTTGAGCAAGGGTTAAAAATAATGAACGTTAAATCTCAATATGGACCTAAGTCCTGACACTGTTTCATTAAGTTACCATTTCTTACTGCGAAACCTCAACAGCGAAACTACTTAACTCTTTAATGTATCTCTAAGCCTGTTACGTTACCTGTTTTCTTGTCCAAGGGTGCATGTCCCTGTTGATCAGCTTACAAATGCTCGGTCCTGTTTCATTAGCCTTAACATTCAAACAAGCAGATTCACAAATTGTCATTGTTTTAAACTTTACTTCATGTAAAGATACGACATGAAATATATATCAATGTAATAATGTAAAATTATTCTATATATGGGGGTGCTGAAAAGTCTTGAAACTTTCTAATATCTTCTGGACTCGTAAACTTGTACATAATATTAGTATTGACAGTTTAGAGCGTCCTCATATTGTTAAGGATTAACATTTTGAGGTCTAATCTGCTGCACGATTAAAACTTTTAAAATTGTATGCAGATAGACCTATGCTTACATTTGAGATTTTATACCGACTCCTTACGGGCCATCCCCCTGAGGTAGTGAAGAGCTACTGATTGCATCTAAAAATTCAATGTCATGCCCTATGTCACTGAATAAATATTTTGTTGGTAATTTTACGAGTACAAATCAGAATATATTAGACGGTGTCTATTTTCAAATAAGAGTGTAAGCTACTCGAATACCATGCAGAAGCAGAAATATGATATTACAGCTTCAGTGACGGTCGTGCAGTTCCACACCAGCAAGGTCAAGTTGAAGATGTGAATGAAGACCCAGATCCCTTGGTACGTGAGGTAGGAGACCAGGCCGTGATCCATGTGGAGGAACATGTAATACAGAGTGATGATGCTGTGGAGGAAGGAGACAAAGATGGACACCAGTAGCTGACAACAGTAGAAGATGTTAGCCTCGTGCACGACGTCGCACAGTAACCAGTAGCAATATATCACTCTTCTCAGCTGCACTACGGATGGATCCCCTTCAAAATATAAATACTGTCACTATACTCTACATAGGTTTTATATTTGCTTTTAGACTATTCCTGAAGTAATTTATTTGTGGCCTTAAAGGTGTTCTTGGTTCTTCTTTTCTGAGGTTTCCCAAAGGTATATCTCTTATGTATTAATTTTTCTTCGCTTTTTACTACCCATAAAATTGTCTTACGTTTCAAAAAGTCTTTTTATGTAAAAAAACTAGCCAACAAATTCCTCTTCTCTCTCAATGCCGTAATTAATTTAGGCATGTATACGACAAATTCTATTAATTTTAGAGTATGCTAACAGATACTGAATTAATTTATTCTGCAATGTCTGTGATAGAGGTCAGTGGGAAAATTCTCAATTAGGTTTCTACGCTTTGCCGGCTTTTACCATTTTACTTTAGTCAGATACTTGGCGACATCTAGTGGTGAAATTTGTCAGAGCGAACTTAGGAACCAAATTTTTTGGAGCTGTGGAATTGAAAGTGGTTTTATTATAGGCCAATGTCAGTCAGCAGTATTACGATTCTGAAAGCATTGAATCAAACTCACGGAATTTTGCTAACAAACATTTAGCATGTTCATACTGATAGAAGTACGAGTAAATATAGGCTACAGTTTATAGTTAGCCTGTGGTAGATTGGCTTATGGGTAGGTAGGGATGTCGGAATGTTTATGGGTTGGCACCAAAGGGCAAAGAAAGGGAATTAAATGATTTGCAGCAAATACTTGTGAACCAGAGACGATCTTTGAGAGGTGAGGAAGTAAGACGAAAAAATTATAATATTTGGGCAGTAACTATCAGTTTATTATTATGAGTTATGGAACTAAAAATATAGAAAAAAGCAGAAGAGATAAATAAGGATGAAGAGTTGAATTATATTTAGTCGGATAATCCAGTAGCAACTTGAGAATCATTGGAAGACAGAAGGTTGTAGAAGGGAACATATCAACATAAAAAATGTCTTTTAGGTTTTATGACTCGGCAAAGGAGATGAATGTACAAAGTAGGATGATGATGAGAAGTTATGCTGGCAGAAAAGGAGAAAAACGAGGATCAGCTGCATAGTCTAAGAATTAAAATAATTTTACTAACATTCTGATAGGATTAATGAAGCTATATTAACCTGTATAACATCAGTATACAAGAAAGAGCTGTGTATACCTGGCGTCACGTCGACAGTAGGGAGGCACTGGTTACCTGCGAATCCACCAAAGGTTTTACTGATAACTTCTGTTTTTATTTTTCGGTTTATCACCCTGAACCTGTAGGCTAGGTTCTGAGCGACGTAGGAGAAGTTGACAGAGAGAGCAGCTTGAGCGAAGTAGATCGTTATCACCGGAGTGTAGACCGACAGCTGGTTGTTGTTGGCTGACTTCGTGTATGTGGAGGGGTTCTCGATGTCCATGTACACGGACAGACTCATGATTGTCAAGGTCGAGGAGAAGATGAGGATCACTCGCACCCTGCTCTCGGCCAGGTGCGTCTTCAGCTGAAGGATCGTGTCGATTCTCCCCAGGAGGTCGTAGATCGCTATGAACCTCCTGAACCTCCAGGTGTAGCTGAAGAAGAACACCATAGCCATGATGTTGAGTGAGCTGATGTCCAAGGTAACCGCTACAGTGGCTGTGTGGCTACCCATGCGTACAGGCTGGCCCTTGAGACTACCAAGGTAGTCTATGTACAGTCCGCTCCAAGACCCCACGGTCTGGAACGTTACTACCGCCAACCCCCACAAAAATACCACTATGGAAAACTTCAAACTTGTTTCCCCATTTTTTCCAATAACGTACTTCAAAGGAAACCCACCAAATACTTGACAAAACAACAGAACTCCACTAGGAATTGGACACATGTTTCAGAACGAATGGAAAGCTGTAACTAAGGCTGTAAGGCAGAATTAATGTTTATTAGTTTTCCGTATTTCCGTGAAAATAAACGTGTCCAGTTCATAAATAAACACTGTCATTTAATATCTGTCATTATTGTAGTCTCGCTTTTACTGTTAATGATGACGATTATTTGGTTGTCTTTGGCCAAATTCAACAATAATAACAGTTTTGTAATTACCGAGTGGGTTGAAATATCTCTGACACGTTCAGCTCAACCTGTTCTGTTATTTAGTTGCAATATATATTATATGTATATTTTCGCAACCCTGTTACTCGTTACTGGTTAGTATTATTTTTCTCCAATATTCTTGGAGCTAAAATCTTGGCAGAATAATAACCTAAATGGTATGCCTAGTAATTTTTTCTCTCTTGAAATTTTTAGTTGAAAATATTTATGCCAAGCACTCTTCGCGCGCCTTTAAAAAAATTAAGATTAAAAAATGTTTGTATAATAAATAATATTAGTACAGTAATTAAATAATAGTAAAGGAGTAAAGTAACTTACGCATGATAATTTGTTTGCCAGATAAATTCGGATTTTAGTTATAGTGATGTCCTTCTGACGAGACCACGTTATCATGATTAAAGTCCGATGACGGCTAATACCATCGCGATTTTGTTTTAGGCGAGTTTGAGTTCAGTTTTCGGTACAACTTTGAGATCAAGTTCTTGTTCAACTCGAGTATGTTCTAGAATTCTAGTTTTCTCATCTACCTTTTCGTGACTACAGCTCCAATGTCGAGCCAAGATGCTGACGCCGTTGTGTGTGACGCCAACGTGAAGGGAACTTATTTAAAAGTTTTATTAAATGATTAAGTTCGTAGAAAAATGTCCAAAGAACATTGAAACCACCAGGTCTACCCACCAAGTTATCAAGTTAGTTAATTATTGATTATTACTCTATCGTAGTAGCAACGTGGCAAAGTCAAATTTTTACTTAACATCTAAAAGTGGTGCATGTAATTTTATTTGGCATAATTACACTTATAATGAAACTTTGCAATATATAGTATTTATTACTATGACGTAACAGATCTCCAAACCCCATTTGTTTTGTTCATTCGGTAAAAATTGTAGTTGTTACATGGTTTTGTAATAATAAACTTGTTTTAGGCAGAATGTTTGAAAAATTCTTTAAAATTTACATAAGAAATTGAATTAATTTATTTTTAATGAAGTATAATATATGGGTTCAATAAACATATAAAATTGAAGCATAAAAAAGCATTAATAATCATTATTTGTATACGTTAAACAATTAATAAAGCATCTTCAGTTGTTTTTACTAAAACGTATGAATTATACTTTAAACGCAAAACGTTTTAAAATGTATATATTTTAATAATTTCGGTAAATTACTTTAAAGAATTATAGCTATTGCACGTAATTTAATGAGTAATCAAAAGAAACGTAATTGTGGTGTTTTATTTATCCGTTTCGATCCGTTCAGGAATAGAATAGGACTGAACGATCAAAGAGAATATATTTGTGGTATTTTTGTTCTTATCCCTTTGATCCGCCTAGGAACTAAACATGGTGGGTGGTTTTTGCTTAATCTAAATGGAGTTGCTTCTAATTGTTTTAGACAATATCTATGAAGAACTCTTGAAAAAAAGCTGGTTTGAAAAATAAAAAACATATAACATTCTGTCTTGCAGGCAGTATACGATGTATCTTGATTAAACTTATTTGGATTATGAGCTCCTACTCAAGAAAATATTTCCCTTATTTGGCGAATAAGACATTTCCGACACGTCATACTCTTTAGGGAAAACAGTCCGTGTACTTATTCGTCTACCATTGGCATCCAGCAGTATACAAATGTAACAATAATGACAATAAATATATGAATAACAACAATAAACAGTAATAAGCATAACAATAGAATTCAACGATCCCGCATAACAGTAAAAGAATACCATGGTATACAAAAATAAAACAAGACAAGGACAAACATACTAGAAAATCTCGATTCCACATACTATTTACATAGACGGCTTACATCCGAAGTAGTGAACAATTTATAACTCAGAATAATTAACAATAAATGACAAACAATGAAACAATTAACAAATATGAACTATTATATACTGGTATTAAAAATAGAAATATTATATAAACTAAAGTTAAACATGCATCAACTGTGCAATTTAATCTTCAGCTGGTTTACATTATCATAAAATCTGGAAATGCGGTTGATAGGACCATGGTAGCTGTAGTTGAAGTGATAGCCAGTTGGAAAAAGACTTCCAGCTCTTGCAGGCACCAATAAGGATATTCCCCTGAGAAGAGAATGTATTACTTCATTAATGAGTTTGTGCAGGAATACAATGTCAAACTCGCTTCTTCTAGATGCCACGAAGAAGTAAAAGTTCCTGCTCGAGTGCCGACATAGAGACTTCAAGATAAGGAGTACCTATCCGGGTTTCCAAAAGTTTACAAAATTTAATTTGCAAACTTTGCAGAATGTGCACATGGATGGGGTATTTTTGGGGGAGGGGGGAGGACAGACTTCAATATAGTGCTGCGGGTGAGGACGAACTAAATCCTTGTAAAATCCTAACATCTGGCCGGCTTTTACAGTCACAATATTAATATTATGTGCGTCAGGTGACGACGTAGCCGATAACTAAACTTCAAAATCTCATACCAATCTACCCGTTTAATATTGTTATTTAAAATTTAATTGAATATAACCGGATTCTTTGGTCAGCAGAAGGCGATATCTAAACACTTATTTAAGTAGAGCACCGTGCAGTTATTAGCGTACCACGCATTTATAGTGTTCAGGTTACGTTGGAGGACTGCATAGTCTTCATAATTGGATATTTCAGAAAACAGCTTGAGGTCATCACATAAAAACAGGCATTTAGGAGACAGACCGATTGAATACCAACTGGTCAATAGTCGGTGACAGAGGAATTGGTTGTCTTAGGAAACATAACTTGTCTTAAGGGCTGTGGGAACTTGAACACCAAACTTGAAGGGTTTGCTAAACAAATCGCTGGTAGGTCAACTACATTGTTTAGGCTCAATAGAAAGATAACATCCGGCCCACAGCATTTATTGGTGTCAAGTTAGTCAAATTCTCGTGTTAAAATCCCCTCAATGACCCACACTTATACTTAAGCCATTAGGAAAACCAGTACCCACTACTACAAATCACCAGCAGCTTGCATAGGCCCTCATGTCCCAACATTAGAGAACCTCATGTATTCTCCTACTGACGTTCAAGATTTATATGCTATGTAGTGTTTTATTCAAAATTATCATCTCTTTTATTTCATTAGAATACGAGACAGGGAATTTAGATACTCCAATTCTTCTCAAGTGTGATTTCGTTAACACAAGAGATACTAAAGGACCAATCTGGGCATTCCCTCCAAGACACTTCCAATTCAACAACTATAGGAATGTTACTAATATTATATTTTCCGAAATTAGGAATCTTAAAAACAATAGATGATCTGATTCGGCCGTCAAGGCAAGATGAGCTCTCTCCTCAACTCAGAAACTCGATAATTTTTAAATAAACAATTACAGTTTCCAATTATATGATAAATATAGTTTCCATAGTGATTGGTAGATGTATTGAAGTGCTCAAGATGAAGAAATGAAGGCAGCACCATAATCTTGTGGGCAGAGGGCGAGGGATTCTCCAGAGGATGTTCAGAACAGTCAATTCCTGACAGGCTAAAGACGATACCTAAAAATATCGGAGAAAGATCATTGTTGCCTAAAATAACAAAAAATGTGTAATAAAACAAATTGTTGTATTCCACGTATTTTTAGTAATCAGCGTCGGATGCGATATAAACAGTATTAAGGGGCAGAACTGAGGACGGTGCACACCTCTACGTAACAAGAATGGTTTCAATTGACGGGACAAAAGTTTATAAGCCATGAGGAGTAAATCTTCTTTACCACAATCAGAAAAACTCCACCCGACTTCTTAATACTCGTAGATGGCGATTTACCCAGTCTATATACAGAATAATTTTAAAGCCTCAGTTCAGCACTAGAAATCTCCATAAAGAGATTTGTTACTGCGATAACAATGATATCTTAAATAACGAGTAACCAAGCATATACATGTAAAGTATAAACTAATACCATCGACCTCGAGTTCACAGGCAACAGGACACTTCTGCTCAGCCTCACTTCAGTGTTTTTGTAATTCAAACTGTCTGCAATATACTGTGTAGACTGCTGGTATTTGACAGGCTTATTAGATATCAGTAAGAGATTTAGTTGAAGGGAAATAACTCGAGCTGACAGCCAACAGGAGACTTCTGCTCAGCCTCACTTCAGTGTTTTTGTTATTCATACTGTCTGCAATATACTGGATAGACTCCTGGTATTTGACAGGCTTATTAGATATCAGTAAGAGATTTAGTTGAAGGGAAATAACTCGAGCTGACAGCCAACAGGAGACTTCTGCTCAGCCTCACTTCAGTGTTTTTGTTATTCATACTGTCTGCAATATACTGGATAGACTCCTGGTATTTGACAGGCTTATTAGATATCAGTAAGAGATTTAGTTGAAGGGAAATAACTCGAGCTGACAGCCAACAGGAGACTTCTGCTCAGCCTCACTTCAGTGTTTTTGTTATTCATACTGTCTGCAATATACTGGATAGACTCCTGGTATTTGACAGGCTTATAAGATATCAGTAAGAGATTTAGTTGAAGGGAAATAACTCGAGCTGACAGCCAACAGGAGACTTCTGCTCAGCCTCACTTCAGTGTTTTTGTTATTCATACTGTCTGCAATATACTGGATAGACTCCTGGTATTTGACAGGCTTATTAGATATCAGTAAGAGATTTAGTTGAAGGGAAATAACTCGAGCTGACAGCCAACAGGAGACTTCTGCTCAGCCTCACTTCAGTGTTTTTGTAATTCAAACTGTCTGCAATATACTGTATGGACTCCTGGTATTTGACAGGCTTATTAGATATCAGTAAGAGATTTAGTTGAAGGGAAATAACTCGAGCTGACAGCCAACAGGAGACTTCTGCTCAGCCTCACTTCAGTGTTTTTGTTATTCATACTGTTTGCAATATACTGTATAGACTGCTGGTATTTGACAGGCTTATTAGATATCAGTAAGAGATTTAGTTGAAGGGAAATAACTCGAGCTGACAGCCAACAGGAGACTTCTGCTCAGCCTCACTTCAGTGTTTTTGTTATTCATACTGTCTGCAATATACTGTATAGACTGCTGGTATTTGACAGGATTATTAGATATCAGTAAGAGATTTAGTTGAAGGGAAATAACTCGAGCTGACAGCCAACAGGAGACTTCTGCTCAGCCTCACTTCAGTGTTTTTGTTATTCATACTGTCTGCAATATACTGTATAGACTGCTGGTATTTGACAGGATTATTAGATATCAGTAAGAGATTTAGTTGAAGGGAAATAACTCGAGCTGACAGCCAACAGGAGACTTTTGCTCAGCCTCACTTCAGTTTTTTTGTTATTCATACTGTCTGCAATATACTGTATAGACTCCTGGTATTTGACAGGCTTATTAGAAATCAGTAAGAGATTTAGTTGAAGGGAAATAACTCGAGCTGACAGCCAACAGGAGACTTCTGCTCAGCCTCACTTCAGTGTTTTTGTTATTCATACTGTCTGCAATATAGACTGCTGGTATTTGACAGGCTTATTAGATATCAGTAAGAGATTTAGTTGAAGGGAAATAACTCGAGCTGACAGCCAACAGGAGACTTCTGCTCAGCCTCACTTCAGGGTTTTTGTTATTCATACTGTCTGCAATATACTGGATAGACTCCTGGTATTTGACAGGATTATTAGATATCAGTAAGAGATTTAGTTGAAGGGAAATAACTCGAGCTGACAGCCAACAGGAGACTTTTGCTCAGCCTCACTTCAGTTTTTTTGTTATTCATACTGTCTGCAATATACTGTATAGACTCCTGGTATTTGAAAGGCTTATTAGAAATCAGTAAGAGATTTAGTTGAAGGGAAATAACTCGAGCTGACAGCCAACAGGAGACTTCTGCTCAGCCTCACTTCAGTGGTTTGTTATTCATACTGTCTGCAATATACTGTATAGACTGCTGGTATTTGACAGGCTTATTAGATATCAGTAAGAGATTTAGTTGAAGGGAAATAACTCGAGCTGACAGCCAACAGGAGACTTCTGCTCAGCCTCACTTCAGGGTTTTTGTTATTCATACTGTCTGCAATATACTGGATAGACTCCTGGTATTTGACAGGCTTATTAGATATCAGTAAGAGATTTAGTTGAAGGGAAATAACTCGAGCTGACAGCCAACAGGAGACTTCTGCTCAGCCTCACTTCAGTGTTTTTGTTATTCATACTGTCTGCAATATACTGTATAGACTGCTGGTATTTGACAGGATTATTAGATATCAGTAAGAGATTTAGTTGAAGGGAAATAACTCGAGTTTACAGCCAACAGGAGACTTCTGCTCAGCCTCACTTCAGTGTTTTTGTTATTCATACTGTCTGCAATATACTGTATAGACTCCTGGTATTTGACAGGCTTATTAGAAATCAGTAAGAGATTTAGTTGAAGGGAAATAACTCGAGCTGACAGCCAACAGGAGACTTCTGCTCAGCCTCACTTCAGTGTTTTTTTAATTCAAACTGTCTGCAATATACTGTATGGACTCCTGGTATTTGACAGGCTTATTAGAAATCAGTAAGAGATTTAGTTGAAGGGAAATAACTCGAGCTGACAGCCAACAGGAGACTTCTGCTCAGCCTCACTTCAGTGTTTTTGTAATTCAAACTGTCTGCAATATACTGTATGGACTCCTGCTATTTGACAGGCTTATTAGAAATCAGTAAGAGATTTAGTTGAAGGGAAAGAACTCGAGCTGACAGCCAACAGGAGACTTCTGCTCAGCCTCACTTCAGTGTTTTTGTTATTCATACTGTTTGCAATATACTGTATAGACTGCTGGTATTTGACAGGCTTATTAGATATCAGTAAGAGATTTAGTTGAAGGGAAATAACTCGAGCTGACAGCCAACAGGAGACTTCTGCTCAGCCTCACTTCAGTGTTTTTGTTATTCATACTGTCTGCAATATACTGTATAGACTCCTGGTATTTGACAAGCTTATTAGATATCAGTAAGAGATTTAGTTGAAGGGAAATAACTCGAGCTGACAGCCAACAGGAGACTTTTGCTTAGCCTCACTTCAGTTTTTTTGTTATTCATACTGTCTGCAATATATACTGTATAGACTCCTGGTATTTGACAGGCTTATTAGAAATCAGTAAGAGATTTAGTTGAAGGGAAATAACTCGAGCTGACAGCCAACAGGAGACTTCTGCTCAGCCTCACTTCAGTGTTTTTGTTATTCATACTGTTTGCAATATACTGTATAGACTGCTGGTATTTGACAGGCTTATTAGATATCAGTAAGAGATTTAGTTGAAGGGAAATAACTCGAGCTGACAGCCAACAGGAGACTTCTGCTCAGCCTCACTTCAGTGTTTTTGTTATTCATACTGTTTGCAATATACTGTATAGACTGCTGGTATTTGACAGGCTTATTAGATATCAGTAAGAGATTTAGTTGAAGGGAAATAACTCGAGCTGACAGCCAACAGTAGACTTCTGCTCAGCCTCACTTCAGTGTTTTTGTTATTCATACTGTCTGCAATATACTGTATAGACTGCTGGTATTTGACAGGATTATTAGATATCAGTAAGAGATTTAGTTGAAGGGAAATAACTCGAGCTGACAGCCAACAGGAGACTTTTGCTCAGCCTCACTTCAGTTTTTTTGTTATTCATACTGTCTGCAATATACTGTATAGACTCCTGGTATTTGACAGGCTTATTAGAAATCAGTAAGAGATTTAGTTGAAGGGAAATAACTCGAGCTGACAGCCAACAGAAGACTTCTGCTCAGCCTCACTTCAGTGTTTTTGTTATTCATACTGTCTGCAATATACTGTATAGACTGCTGGTATTTGACAGGCTTATTAGATATCAGTAAGAGATTTAGTTGAAGGGAAATAACTCGAGCTGACAGCCAACAGGAGACTTCTGCTCAGCCTCACTTCAGTGTTTTTTGTAATTCAAACTGTCTGCAATATACTGTATGGACTCCTGGTATTTGACAGGATTATTAGATATCAGTAAGAGATTTAGTTGAAGGGAAATAACTCGAGCTGACAGCCAACAGGAGACTTCTGCTCAGCCTCACTTCAGTGTTTTTGTAATTCAAACTGTCTGCAATATACTGTATAGACTCCTGGTATTTGACAGGCTTATTAGATATCAGTAAGAGATTTAGTTGAAGGGAAATAACTCGAGCTGACAGCCAACAGGAGACTTCTGCTCAGCCTCACTTCAGTGTTTTGGTTATTCATACTGTTTGCAATATACTGTATAGACTCCTGCTATTTGACAAGCTTATTAGATATCAGTAAGAGATTTAGTTGAAGGGAAATAACTTGAGCTGACAGCCAACAGGAGACTTTTGCTCAGCCTCACTTCAGTTTTTTTTGTTATTCATACTGTCTGCAATATACTGTATAGACTCCTGGTATTTGACAGGCTTATTAGAAATCAGTAAGAGATTTAGTTGAAGGGAAATAACTCGAGCTGACAGCCAACATGAGACTTCTGCTCAGCCTCACTTCAGGGTTTTTGTTATTCATACTGTCTGCAATATACTGGATAGACTGCTGGTATTTGACAGGCTTATTAGATATCAGTAAGAGATTTAGTTGAAGGGAAATAACTCGAGCTGACAGCCAACAGGAGACTTCTGCTCAGCCTCACTTCAGGGTTTTTGTTATTCATACTGTCTGCAATATACTGGATAGACTCCTGGTATTTGACAGGCTTATTAGATATCAGTAAGAGATTTAGTTGAAGGGAAATAACTCGAGCTGACAGCCAACAGGAGACTTCTGCTCAGCCTCACTTCAGTGTTTTTGTTATTCATACTGTCTGCAATATACTGTATAGACTGCTGGTATTTGACAGGATTATTAGATATCAGTAAGAGATTTAGTTGAAGGGAAATAACTCGAGTTTACAGCCAACAGGAGACTTCTGCTCAGCCTCACTTCAGTGTTTTTGTTATTCATACTGTCTGCAATATACTGTATAGACTCCTGCTATTTGACAAGCTTATTAGAAATCAGTAAGAGATTTAGTTGAAGGGAAATAACTCGAGCTGACAGCCAACAGGAGACTTCTGCTCAGCCTCACTTCAGTGTTTTTGTAATTCAAACTGTCTGCAATATACTGTATGGACTCCTGGTATTTGACAGGCTTATTAGAAATCAGTAAGAGATTTAGTTGAAGGGAAATAACTCGAGCTGACAGCCAACAGGAGACTTCTGCTCAGCCTCACTTCAGTGTTTTTTGTAATTCAAACTGTCTGCAATATACCTGTAATGGACTCCTGCTATTTTGACAGGCTTATTAGAAATCAGCTAAGAGATTTAGTTGAAGGGAAATAACTCGAGCTGACAGCCAACAGGAGACTTCTGCTCAGCCTCACTTCAGTGTTTTTGTTATTCATACTGTCTGCAATATACTGTAATGGACTGCCTGGCTATTTGACAGGCTTATTAGAAATCAGTAAGAGATTTAGTTTTGAAGGGAAATAACTCGAGCTGACAGCCAACAGGAGACTTCTGCTCAGCCCCTCACTTCAGTGTTTTTGTTATTCATACTGTTTGCAATATACTGTATAGACTCCTGGTATTTGACAAGCCTTATTAGATATCAGTAAGAGATTTAGTTGAAGGGAAATAACTCGAGCTGACAGCCAACAGGAGACTTCTGCTTCAGCCTCACTTCAGTTTTTTTGTTATTCATACTGTCTGCAATATACTGTATAGACTCCTGGTATTTGACAAGCTTATTAGAAATCAGTAAGAGATTTAGTTGAAGGGAAAATAACTCGAGCTGACAGCCAACAGGAGACTTTGCTCAAGCCTCACTTCAGTGTTTTTTGTTATTCATACTGTTTTGCAATATACTGTATAGACTCCTGGTATTTGACAGGCTTATTAGATATCAGTAAGAGATTTAGTTGAAGGGAAATAACTCGAGCTGACAGCCAACAGGAGACTTCTGCTCAGCCTCACTTCAGTGTTTTTGTTATTCATACTGTCTTTGCAATATACTGTATAGACTGCTGGTATTTGACAAGGCTTATTAGATATCAGTAAGAGATTTAGTTTGAAGGGAAATAACTCGAGCTGACAGCCAACAGGAGACTTACTGCTCAGCCTCACTTCAAGTGTTTTTGTTATTCATACTGTCTGCAATATACTGTATAGACACCTGGTATTTGACAAGCTTATTAGAAATCAGTAAGAGATTTAGTTGAAGGGAAATAACTCGAGCTGACAGCAACAGGAGACTTTTGCTCAGCCTCACTTCAGTGTTTTTTGTTATTCATACTGTTTTGCAATATACTGTATAGACTGCTGGTATTTGACAGGCTTATTAGATATCAGTAAGAGATTTAGTTGAAGGGAAATAACTCGAGCTGACAGCCAAAAGGAGACTTCTGCTCAGCCTCACTTCAGTGTTTTTTGTTATTCATACTGTTTGCAATATACTATATAGACTGCTGGTATTTGACAGGATTATTAGATATCAGTAAGAGATTTAGTTGAAGGGAAATAACTCGAGCTGACAGCCAACAGGAGAGACTTTTGCTCAGCCTCACTTCAGTTTTTTTTGTTATTCATACTGTCTGCAATATACTGTATAGACTGCTGGTATTTGACAGGATTATTAGATATCAGTAAGAGATTTAGTTTGAAGGGAAATAACTCGAGCTGACAGCCAACAGGAGACTTTTGCTCAGCCTCACTTCAGTGTTTTTTGTTATTCATACTGTCTGCAATATACTGTATAGACTGCTGGTATTTGACAGGCTTATTAGAAATCAGTAAGAGATTTAGTTGAAGGGAAATAACTCGAGCTGACAGCCAACAGGAAGACTTCTGCTCAGCCTCACTTCAGTGTTTTTGTTATTCATAACGTCTGCGCAATATACTGTATGGACTGCTGGTATTTTGACAGGCTTATTAGATATCAGTAAGAGATTTAGTTGAAGGGAAATAACTCGAGCTGACAGCCAACAGGAGACTTCTGCTCAGCCTCACTTCAGTGTTTTTTGTAATTCAAACTGTCTGCAATATACTGTATAGACTCCTGGTATTTGACAGGATATTAGATAGATCAGTATTTAAAGATAAGAGATTTAGTTGAAGGGAAATAACTCGAGCTGACAGCCAACAGGAGACTACTGCTCAGCCTCACTTCAGTGTTTTTGTAATTCAAACTGTGTCTGCAATATACTGTATAGACTGTATCAGTGCTGGTATTTGACAGGCTTATTAGATATCAGTAAGAGATTTAGTTGAAGGGAAATAACTCGAGCTGACAGCCAACAGGAGACTTCTGCTCAGCCTCACTTCAGTGTTTTGGTTATTCATACTGTCTGCAATATACTGTATAGACTCCTGGTATTTGACAGGCTTATTAGAAATCAGTAAGAGATTTAGTTGAAGGGATAATCAACTCGAGCATGACAGCCAACAGGAGACTTTGCTCAGCCTCACTTCAGTGTTTTTGGTTATATATTTATCAAAAAGTCTGCATATATACTGTATAGGACTCACTTGTATTTGACAGGCTTATTAGATATCAGTAAGAGATTTAGTTGAAGGGAAATAACTCGAGCTGACAAGCCAACAGGAGACTTCTGCTCAGCCTTCACTTCAAGTGTTTTTTTTGTAATTTCATACTGTCTGCAATATACTGTATATGGGACTACTGCTGGTTTTGACACGCTTATTAGATTATCAGTAAGAGATTTAGTTGAAGGGAAAATAACTCGAGCTGACAGCCAACAGGAGACTTTTGCTCAGCCTCACTTCAGGGTTTTTTTGTTATTCATAACTGTCTGCAATATACTGGAATAGATGCTGGTATTTGACAGGCTTATTAGATATCAGTAAGAGATTTAGTTGAAGGGAAATAACTCGAGCTGACAGCCAACAGGAGAACTTCTGCTCAGCCTCACTTTCAGTGTTTTTGTTATTCATACTGTCTGCAATATACTGTATAGGACTCTTGGTACTTTGACTCACGGCTTTATTAGATATCAGTAAGAGATTTAGTTGAGGAAGGAGAATTAACTCGAGCTGACAGCCAACAGGAGGACTTCTGCTCAGCCTCTCACTTCAGTGTTTTTGTTATTCATACTGTCTGCAATATACTGGTATAGACTGCTTGGTATTTGACAGGCTTATTAGATATCAGTAAGAGATTTAGGTTGGAAGGGAAATAACTCGAGTTTTGACAGCCAAACAGGAGACTTCTGCTCAGCCTCACTTCAGTGTTTTTTGTCTATTCATACTGTCTGCAAATATACTGTATAGACTCCTGGTATTTGACAGGCTTATTAGATATCAGTAAGAGATTTAGTTGTGAAGGGAATATAACTCGTCGAGCTGACAGCCAACAGGAGACTTCTGCTCAGCCTCACTTCAGTTGGTTTTTGTTAATTCATTACTGTCTGCAATATACTGTTTGGACTCTGGTATTTTGACAAGGCTTATTAGACATATCAGTAAGAGATTTAGTTGAAGGGATAAGAAATAACTCGAGCATGTACAGCCAACAGGAGACTTTTGCTCAGCACTCACTTCATTGTTTTTTTGTGTATTCATACTGTCTGCAATATACTGTATAGTACTCCCTCGGTATTTGACAGGCTTATTAGAAATCAGTGTAGAGATTTAGTTGAAGGGAAATAACTCGAGCTGACAGCCAACAGGAGACTTCTTGCTCAGCCTCAACTTCAGTGTTTTTTGTTATTCATAACTTTCTGCAATATACAGTATAGACTGCTGGTATTGACAGGCTATATTAGAATCAGTAAGAGATTTAGTTGAAGGGAAATAACTCGAGCTGACAGCCAACAGGAGGGACTTCTGCTCAGCCTCACTTCAGTGTTTTTGTTATTCATGACTGTCTGCAATATACTGTATAGACTGCTGGTATTTGACAGGCTTATTAGATATCAGTAAGAGATTTAGTTGAAGGGAAATAACTCGAGCTGACAGCCAAACAAGGGAGGGGAATAGAGGAGATACTTTTGCTCAGCCTCACTTCAGTTTTTTTGTCTATTCATACTGTCTGCAATATACTGTATAGACTCCTGGTATTTGACAGGACTTATTAGAAATCAGTAAGAGATTTAGTTGAAGGGAAATATAACTCGAGCTGACAGCCAAACAGGAGACTTTTGCTCTCAGCCTCACTTCAGTGTCTTTTGTTATTCATACTGTCTGCATTATTACTGTATTAGACTGTGGTATTTGACAAGCTTATTAGATATCAGTAAGAGATTTAGTTGAAGGGAAATAACTCGAGCTGACAGCCAACAGGAGACTTCTGCTCAGCCTCACTTCAGTGTTTTTGTTATTCATATACTGTCTGCAATATACTGTATGAGACTTCCTGGTATTTTGACAGGCTTATTAGATATCAGTTAAGAGATATTAGTTGAAGGGAAATAAATCGAGCTGACAGCCCACAGGAGACTTTTGCTCAGCCTTCACTTCAGTGTTTTTGTTAATTCATACTGTTTTCTGCAATTTACTGTATAGACTCCTGGTACTTGGACAGGCTTATTAGATTTCAGTAAGTAGATTTGAGATTGAAGGGAAATAACTCGAGTGACAGCCACAGGAGGAACTTCATGCCTCAGCCTCACTTCAGTGTTTTTGTTATTCATACTGTTTGAACAAAATAGTATACTGTATAGACTGATGGTATTTGACAGGCTTATTAGATATCAGTAAGAGATTTAGTTGAAGGGAAATAACTTCGAGCTGACAGCCAACAGGAGACTTTTGCTCAGCCTCACTTCAGTTTTTTTTGTTATTCAGTTACTGTCTGCAATATACTGTATAGACTCCTGGTTATCTTGACAGGCTTATTAGATATTCAGTAAGAGATTTAGTTGAGGGAAATAACTCGAGCTGACCAAGCCAACAGGAGACTTCAGCTGTCAGCCTCACTTCAGTGTTTTTGTTATTCATACTGTCTGCAATATACTGTATAGACTGCTGGTATTTGACAGGCTTATTAGATAATCCAGTAAGAAGAATTTTAAGTTGAGGGAAATGAATCGTCGAGCTGACAGCCATACAGGAGACTTCTGCTCAGCCTCACTTCAGTGTTTTTTGTTATTCATACTGTCTGCAATATTACTGTATAGACTCCTGGTATTTGAACAAGGCTTATTAGATATCAGTAAGAGATGTAGTTGAAGGGGAAATAACTCGAGCTGACAGCCAACAGGAGACTTCTGCTCAGCCTCACTTCAGTGTTTTTGTAATTCAAACTGTCTGCAAATATACTGTATAGGACTCCTGGTATTTGACAGGATTATTAGATGATCAGTAAAGAGAAGAGATTTTAGATTGATAGGGAAATAACTCGAGCTGACAGCCAAACAGGAGACTTCTGCTCAGCCTCACTTCAGTGTTGTTTTTGTTATTCATACTGTTCTGCAATGATACTGTATAGACTGCTGCTGGTATTTGACAGGCTTATTAGAAATCAGTAAGAGATTTAGTTGAAGGGAAAATAACTCGAGCTGACAGCCAACAGGAGACTTCTGCTCAGCCTCACTTCAGTGTTTTTGTTATTCATACTGTCTGCAATATAACTGTATAGCCCTGCATGGTATTTGACAGGCTTATTAGATATCAGTAAGAGAGTTAGTTGAAGGGAAATAACTCGAGCTGACAGCCAACAGGAGACTTTGCTCAGCCTCACTTCAGTTTTTTTGTGTATTTCAATACTGTCTGCAATATACTGTATAGACTACTGGTATTTGACAGGCTTATTAGAAATTCAGTAAGAGATTTAGTTGAAGGGAAATAACTCGAGCTGACAGCCAACAAGAAGACTTCTGCTCAGCCTCACTTCAGTGTTTTTGTTATTCATACTGTCTGCAATATACTGTATAGACTGCTGGTATTTGACAGGCTTATTAGTATTAAAATGTCAGTAAGAGATTTAGTTGAAGGGAAATAACTCGAGCTGACTCAGCCAAAGGAGACTTTTGCTCAGCCTCACTTCAGTGTTTTTGTTATTCATACTGTCTGCAATATACTGTATTAGACTTCCTGGGGTATTTGACAGGCTTATTAGATATCAGTAAGAGATTTAGTTGAAGGGAAATAACTCGAGCTGGACAGCCAACAGGAGACTTCTGCTCAGCCTCACTTCAGTGTTTTTTGTTATTCATATGTCTGCAATATACTGGTATAGACTGCTGGTATTTGACTGAGGCTTATTAGATAGTCAGTAGAGAGTATTGAGAATTTTAGTTGAAGGGAAATAACTCGAGCTGACAGCCAACAGGAGACTATTCTGCTCAGCCTCACTTCAAGTGTTTTTGTTATTCATACTGTTTGCAATATACTGTATAGGACTGTGGGTATTTGACAGGATTTATTAGATATCAGTAAGAGATTTTGTTGAAGGGAAATATTAACTCGAGCTGACAGCCAACAGGAGACTTCTGCTCAAGCCTCACTTCAGTGTTTTTGTAATATTCAAAACTGTCTGCAATATACTGTATAGACTGTGGTATTTGACAAGCTTAGTAGGATTATCAGTAAGAGATTTAGTTGATAGGAAATAACTCGACGCTGACAGCCAACAGGAGACTTCTGCTCAGCCTCATTCAGGGTTTTTGTTATTCATACTGTCTGCAATATACTGTATAGACTCCTGGTATTTGACAGGCTTATTAGAAATCAGGAGTAAGAGATTTAGTTGAAGGGAAATAACTCGAGCTGACAGCCAACAGGAGACTTCTGCTCAGCCTCACTTCAGTGTTTTTGTGTAATTCAATACTGTCTGCAATATACTGTATAGGAACTGATGGTATTTGACAGGCTTATTGATATCAGTAAGAGATTAGTTGAGGGAAATAAACTCGAGCTGACAGCCAACAGGAGACTTCTGCTCAGCCTCACTTCAGTGTTTTTGTTATTCATACTGTCTGCAAATATACTGTATAGACTCCCTGGTATTTGACAGGCTATTAGATATCAGTAAGAAGATTTAGTTTGAAGGGAAATAACTCGAGCTGACAGCCAACAGGAGACTTCTGCTCAGCCCTCACTTCAGTGTTTTTGTTTATTCATTACTGTCTGCAATTATACTGTATAGGGACTGCTGGTATTTGACAGGCTTATTAGATATCAGTAAGAGATTTAGTTGAAGGGAAATAACTCGAGCTGACAGCCAACTAGGAGATCTTACTGCTCAGCCTCACTTCAGTGTTTTTGTAATTCATACTGTCTGCAATATACTGTATTGACTCCTGGTATTTGACAGGCTTATTAGATATCAGTAAGAGATTTAGTTGAAGGGAAATAACTCGAGCTGACAGCCCTAAAGGAGACTTCTGCTCAGCCTCACTTCAGTGTTTTTGTTATTCAATACTGTCTGCAATATACTGTATAGACTCCTGGTATTTTGACAGGCGTATTAGATATCAGTAAGAGATTTAGTTGAAGGGAAATAACTCGAGCTGACAGCCAACAGGAGACTTGCTGTCAGCCTCAGCTACAGTGTTTTTGTAATTCTATATACTGTCTATATCATGGACTAAGTTATTGACAATGATAACTGCTAGATAGACCTGCTGTATTCAGGTGTTTTTGACAAAGGCTTATTTAGAAAGATTCAGTGAAGGAGATTTAGATTCTGTCAAAGGGATCGAAATAACTCGAAGTTGAACAGCTGACAGCCAACAAACCAGCCTTCACTTCAGAATCTTTTGTCTCAGCTCACTTCAGAGTGTTTTTGTTATTCATACTGTCTGCAATATACTGTATAGACTCCTGGTATTTGACAGGCTTATTAGAAATCAGTAAGAGATTTAGTTGAAGGGAAATAACTCGAGCTGACAGCCAACAGGAGACTTCTGCTCAGCCTCACTTCAGTGTTTTTGTTATTCATACTGTCTGCAATATACTGTATAGACTGCTGGTATTTGACAGGCTTATTAGATATCAGTAAGAGATTTAGTTGAAGGAAATAACTCGAGCTGACAGCCAACAGGAGACTTCTGCTCAGCCTCACTTCAGTGTTTTTGTTATTCATACTGTCTGCAATATACTGTATAGACTGCTGGTATTTGACAGGATTATTAGATATCAGTAAGAGATTTAGTTGAAGGGAAATAACTCGAGCTGACAGCCAACAGGAGACTTTTGCTCAGCCTCACTTCAGTTTTTTTGTTATTCATACTGTCTGCAATATACTGTATAGACTCCTGGTATTTGACAGGCTTATTAGAAATCAGTAAGAGATTTAGTTGAGGGAAATAACTCGAGCTGACAGCCAACAGAAGACTTCTGCTCAGCCTCACTTCAGTGTTTTTGTTATTCATACTGTCTGCAATATACTGTATAGACTGCTGGTATTTGACAGGCTTATTAGATATCAGTAAGAGATTTAGTTGAAGGGAAATAACTCGAGCTGACAGCCAACAGGAGGACTTCTGCTCAGCCTCACTTCAGTGTTTTTGTAATTCAAAACTGTCTGCAATATACTGTATGGACTCCTGGTATTTGACAGGATTATTAGATATCAGTAAGAGATTTAGTTGAAGGGAAATAACTCGAGCTGACAGCCAACAGGAGACTTCTGCTCAGCCTCACTTCAGTGTTTTTGTAATTCAAAACTGTCTGCAATATACTGTATAGACTCCTGGTATTTGACAGGCTTATTAGATATCAGTAAGAGATTTAGTTGAAGGGAAAATAACTCGAGCTGACAGCCAAACAGGAGACTTCTGCTCAGCCTCACTTCAGTGTTTTTGTTATTCATACTGTTTGCAATATACTGTATAGACTCCTGCTATTTGACAAGCTTATTAGATATCAGTAAGAGATTTAGTTGAAGGGAAATAACTTGAGCTGACAGCCAACAGGAGACTTTTGCTCAGCCTCACTTCAGTTTTTTTTTGTTATTCATACTGTCTGCAATATACTGTATAGACTCCTGGTATTTGACAGGCTTATGTAGAATTCAGTAAGAGATTTAGTTGAAGGGAAATAAACTCGAGCTGACAGCCAACAGGAGACTTCTGCTCAGCCTCACTTCAGTGTTTTTGTTATTCATACTGTTTGGCAATATACTGTATAGACTGCTGGTATTTGACAGGCTTATTAGATATCAGTAAGAGATTTAGTTGAAGGGAAATAACTCGAGCTGACAGCCAACAGGAGACTTCTGCTCAGCCTCACTTCAGTGTTTTTGTTATTCATACTGTCTGCAATATACTGTATAGACTCCTGGTATTTGACAAGCTTATTAGATATCAGTAAGAGATTTAGTTGAAGGGAAATAACTCGAGCTGACAGCCAACAGGAGACTTTTGCTCAGCCTCACTTCAGTTTTTTTGTTATTCATACTGTCTGCAATATTACTGTATAGACTCCTGGTATTTGACAGGCTTATTAGAAATCAGTAAGAGATTTAGTTGAAGGGAAATAACTCGAGCTGACAGCCAACAGGAGACTTCTGCTCAGCCTCACTTCAGTGTTTTTGTTATTCATACTGTTTGCAATATACTGTATAGACTGCTGGTATTTGACAGGCTTATTAGATATCAGTAAGAGATTTAGTTGAAGGGAAATAACTCGAGCTGACAGCCAACAGGAGACTTCTGCTCAGCCTCACTTCAGTGTTTTTGTTATTCATACTGTCTGCAATATACTGTATAGACTGCTGGTATTTGACAGGATTATTAGATATCAGTAAGAGATTTAGTTGAAGGAAATAACTCGAGCTGACAGCCAACAGGAGACTTTTGCTCAGCCTCACTTCAGTTTTTTTTGTTATTCATACCGTCTGCAATATACTGTATAGACTCCTGGTATTTGACAGGCTTATTAGAAATCAGTAAGAGATTTAGTTGAAGGGAAATAACTCGAGCTGACAGCCAACAGAAGACTTCTGCTCAGCCTCACTTCAGTGTTTTTGTTATTCATACTGTCTGCAATATACTGTATAGACTGCTGGTATTTGACAGGCTTATTAGATATCAGTAAGAGATTTAGTTGAAGGGAAATAACTCGAGCTGACAGCCAACAGGAGACTTCTGCTCAGCCTCACTTCAGGGTTTTTGTTATTCATACTGTCTGCAATATACTGTATAGACTCCTGGTATTTGACAGGCTTATTAGATATCAGTAAGAGATTTAGTTGAAGGGAAATAACTCGAGCTGACAGCCAACAGGAGACTTCTGCTCAGCCTCACTTCAGTGTTTTTGTTATTCATACTGTCTGCAATATACTGTATAGACTGCTAGTATTTGACAGGATTATTAGATATCAGTAAGAGATTTAGTTGAAGGGAAATAACTCGAGCTGACAGCCAACAGGAGACTTCTGCTCAGCCTCACTTCAGTGTTTTTGTAACTCAAACTGTGTGCAATATACTGTATGGACTCCTGGTATTTGACAGGCTTATTAGATATCAGTAAGAGATTTAGTTGAAGGGAAATAACTCGAGCTGACAGCCAACAGGAGACTTCTGCTCAGCCTCACTTCAGTGTTTTTGTAATTCAAACTGTCTGCAATATACTGTATAGACTCCTGGTATTTGACAAGCTTATTAGATATCAGTAAGAGATTTAGTTGAAGGGAAATAACTCGAGCTTACAGCCAACAGGAGACTTCTGCTCAGCCTCACTTCAGTGTTTTTGTTATTCATACTGTCTGCAATATACTGTATAGACTCCTGGTATTTGACAGGCTTATTAGAAATCAGTAAGAGATTTAGTTGAAGGGAAATAACTCGAGCTGACAGCCAACAGGAGACTTCTGCTCAGCCTCACTTCAGTGTTTTTGTAATTCAAACTGTCTGCAATATACTGTATGGACTCCTGGTATTTGACAGGCTTATTAGAAATCAGTAAGAGATTTAGTTGAAGGGAAATAACTCGAGCTGACAGCCAACAGGAGACTTCTGCTCAGCCTCACTTCAGTGTTTTTGTAATTCAAACTGTCTGCAATATACTGTATGGACTCCTGGTATTTGACAGGCTTATTAGATATCAGTAAGAGATTTAGTTGAAGGGAAATAACTCGAGCTGACAGCCAACAGGAGACTTCTGCTCAGCCTCACTTCAGTGTTTTTGTTATTCATACTGTCTGCAATATACTGTATAGACTGCTGGTATTTGACAGGATTATTAGATATCAGTAAGAGATTTAGTTGAAGGGAAATAACTCGAGCTGACAGCCAACAGGAGACTTTTGCTCAGCCTCACTTCAGTTTTTTTGTTATTCATACTGTCTGCAATATACTGTATAGACTCCTGGTATTTGACAGGCTTATTAGAAATCAGTAAGAGATTTAGTTGAAGGGAAATAACTCGAGCTGACAGCCAACAGAAGACTTCTGCTCAGCCTCACTTCAGTGTTTTTGTTATTCATACTGTCTGCAATATACTGTATAGACTGCTGGTATTTGACAGGCTTATTAGATATCAGTAAGAGATTTAGTTGAAGGGAAATAACTCGAGCTGACAGCCAACAGGAGACTTCTGCTCAGCCTCACTTCAGTGTTTTTGTAATTCAAACTGTCTGCAATATACTGTATGGACTCCTGGTATTTGACAGGATTATTAGATATCAGTAAGATATTTAGTTGAAGGGAAATAACTCGAGCTGACAGCCAACAGGAGACTTCTGCTCAGCCTCACTTCAGTGTTTTTGTTATTCATACTGTCTGCAATATACTGTATAGACTGCTGGTATTTGACAGGCTTATTAGATATCAGTAAGAGATTTAGTTGAAGGGAAATAACTCGAGCTGACAGCCAACAGGAGACTTCTGCTCAGCCTCACTTCAGTGTTTTTGTTATTCATACTGTCTGCAATATACTGTATAGACTCCTGCTATTTGACAAGCTTATTAGATATCAGTAAGAGATTTAGTTGAAGGGAAATAACTTGAGCTGACAGCCAACAGGAGACTTTTGCTCAGCCTCACTTCAGTTTTTTTGTTATTCATACTGTCTGCAATATACTGTATAGACTCCTGGTATTTGACAGGCTTATTAGAAATCAGTAAGAGATTTAGTTGAAGGGAAATAACTCGAGCTGACAGCCAACAGGAGACTTCTGCTCAGCCTCACTTCAGTGTTTTTTGTTATTCATACTGTCTGCAATATACTGTATAGACTGCTGGTATTTGACAGGCTTATTAGATATCAGTAAGAGATTTAGTTGAAGGGAAATAACTCGAGCTGACAGCCAACAGGAGACTTCTGCTCAGCCTCACTTCAGTGTTTTTGTTATTCATACTGTCTGCAATATACTGTATAGACTCCTGGTATTTGACAAGCTTATTAGATATCAGTAAGAGATTTAGTTGAAGGGAAATAACTCGAGCTGACAGCCAACAGGAGACTTTTGCTCAGCCTCACTTCAGTTTTTTTGTTATTCATACTGTCTGCAATATACTGTATAGACTCCTGGTATTTGACAGGCTTATTAGAAATCAGTAAGAGATTTAGTTGAAGGGAAATAACTCGATCTGACAGCCAACAGGAGACTTCTGCTCAGCCTCACTTCAGTGTTTTTGTTATTCATACTGTTTGCAATATACTGTATAGACTGCTGGTATTTGACAGGCTTATTAGATATCAGTAAGAGATTTAGTTGAAGGGAAATAACTCGAGCTGACAGCCAACAGGAGACTTCTGCTCAGCCTCACTTCAGTGTTTTTGTTATTCATACTGTCTGCAATATACTGTATAGACTGCTGGTATTTGACAGGATTATTAGATATCAGTAAGAGATTTAGTTGAAGGGAAATAACTCGAGCTGACAGCCAACAGGAGACTTTTGCTCAGCCTCACTTCAGTTTTTTTGTTATTCATACTGTCTGCAATATACTGTATAGACTCCTGGTATTTGACAGGCTTATTAGAAATCAGTAAGAGATTTAGTTGAAGGGAAATAACTCGAGCTGACAGCCAACAGAAGACTTCTGCTCAGCCTCACTTCAGTGTTTTTGTTATTCATACTGTCTGCAATATACTGTATAGACTGCTGGTATTTGACAGGCTTATTAGATATCAGTAAGAGATTTAGTTGAAGGGAAATAACTCGAGCTGACAGCCAACAGGAGACTTCTGCTCAGCCTCACTTCAGGGTTTTTGTTATTCATACTGTCTGCAATATACTGGATAGACTCCTGGTATTTGACAGGCTTATTAGATATCAGTAAGAGATTTAGTTGAAGGGAAATAACTCGAGCTGACAGCCAACAGGAGACTTCTGCTCAGCCTCACTTCAGTGTTTTTGTTATTCATACTGTCTGCAATATACTGTATAGACTCCTGGTATTTGACAAGCTTATTAGTTATCAGTAAGAGATTTAGTTGAAGGGAAATAACTCGAGCTTACAGCCAACAGGAGACTTCTGCTCAGCCTCACTTCAGTGTTTTTGTAATTCAAACTGTGTGCAATATACTGTATGGACTCCTGGTATTTGACAGGCTTATTAGATATCAGTAAGAGATTTAGTTGAAGGGAAATAACTCGAGCTGACAGCCAACAGGAGACTTCTGCTCAGCCTCACTTCAGTGTTTTTGTAATTCAAACTGTCTGCAATATACTGTATAGACTCCTGGTATTTGACAAGCTTATTAGATATCAGTAAGAGATTTAGTTGAAGGGAAATAACTCGAGCTTACAGCCAACAGGAGACTTCTGCTCAGCCTCACTTCAGTGTTTTTGTTATTCATACTGTCTGCAATATACTGTATAGACTCCTGGTATTTGACAGGCTTATTAGAAATCAGTAAGAGATTTAGTTGAAGGGAAATAACTCGAGCTGACAGCCAACAGGAGACTTCTGCTCAGCCTCACTTCAGTGTTTTTGTAATTCAAACTGTCTGCAATATACTGTATGGACTCCTGGTATTTGACAGGCTTATTAGAAATCAGTAAGAGATTTAGTTGAAGGGAAATAACTCGAGCTGACAGCCAACAGGAGACTTCTGCTCAGCCTCACTTCAGTGTTTTTGTAATTCAAACTGTCTGCAATATACTGTATGGACTCCTGGTATTTGACAGGCTTATTAGATATCAGTAACAGATTTAGTTGAAGGGAAATAACTCGAGCTGACAGCCAACAGGAGACTTTTGCTCAGCCTCACTTCAGTTTTTTTGTTATTCATACTGTCTGCAATATACTGTATAGACTCCTGGTATTTGACAGGCTTATTAGAAATCAGTAAGAGATTTAGTTGAAGGGAAATAACTCGAGCTGACAGCCAACAGGAGACTTCTACTCAGCCTCACTTCAGTGTTTTTGTTATTCATACTGTCTGCAATATACTGTATAGACTGCTGGTATTTGACAGGCTTATTAGATATCAGTAAGAGATTTAGTTGAAGGGAAATAACTCGAGCTGACAGCCAACAGGAGACTTCTGCTCAGCCTCACTTCAGTGTTTTTGTTATTCATACTGTCTGCAATATACTGTATAGACTCCTGGTATTTGACAGGCTTATTAGATATCAGTAAGAGTTTTAGTTGAAGGGAAATAACTCGATCTGACAGCCAACAAGAGACCACTGCAATTCGAAACTGACAGCTCCTCCACAAGCTATCGGATTCTTTTTATAAAGTCATGTAACTTAGATCCCAGCAATATCTCTGACTGCTTTCAATATTTTATATCGTAAGTACAAATTATAACTGTCGGTTTAATATGTTTTATTTTTGTTGATATATCTTAGACTTATAATCATTACTTAATAAATATAAAATTATAGTTTGGAAATAAAACCTCTCTTTTATTAACATACACTTTTTCAGCAGGATCTATTCTGAGACATGTTAGTTATAAGCTATTAAATAAAATATGATAACAGATAATCGTATAGTGAATGGTCAATAACATTGGAGAGACTACAATTTAAGTTTTTTATATAAATAATTTTGAACTAGAGCCTATTTTCATTTAATTTATAGCACCAATTTTAGAATGTGAGACTGTGGCTAACCTGTAATATCCAAAATGTGAAGTAGAATTTAAATACATAACGTTTTAGTGAAATAAATCATCAACAAATAAAAGCATTAAAGTACTAATTTAATCATATGGATGTTACAGAAAATGTCAATGCTGAGGGTATGGCAAAAGATAGACGTAAGTGCTTATTGCTGTTATATCTGCAAGAGCTTGGTTGTTATATATACAGATAGCAGGGCCATCTACTCAATGTACGCTATGAAGTTAAATACATACTTCGATGAGTTTATAGTTGTCTCATAGTGACGGAAGGAGCAAATGGTTATATGATAATACAGCGGCAAAACATATAGTCCTATAGAAATATACAACATCCTATTTCTACGGGTGGAATCCTGTTTAATAGGCACTGAGGAGTTTATCCAAACTAGAAGTAGGTACCGTTAAATTAAATAATAAAGTATTTTAGTTTCAGTGAACCAACAAGCCCATATTTTGTGAGCTGAGAAGTGGTGTAAGATTAGGAAGAGTGGAGAACATGGAAGGATACCAACTTCAGAACCTGTATATCTCACCAATATCCTTGTAAGTTCTGTTGCCCAGTGCCGATACAGTGCGGGGTAACATCCAAGTTCTTGCATTTTTAACATTCTCATTATATTTCTAAAACTGTTGTTTGGATCGAGATTGTTGAGAACTGATAGGATTAACGATACAACAGTGTTGCTATTAAAACTAAGGTCACTCTAATGTAAATAGTGTATACGTAGTCACCACGTAGCTAAAAATAACAAAACAACAGGAATACTTTTACATAAGCCGTTAATATTATTCACGTTCCCAGTCGACTACAGTACAATTTATTGAAAACTTTTTTACATTAATACGTATAAAGACACTTGGATGTACTTAATGTTCTCTTATAATATATAATTAAAAAAAGTAAAGAATGTCTTATTTTATCAGGCAATAATAATAATGTCAAAGAAATATGACATAATTCATATTGTGTTAGAATTATGTCTTATAATTCTAACTCCTTCTAAATTTTTAAGTAAAATAAACATTTCTGTTAGAAATTTTATTTAACATAGTAAGACTACTAGAATAGTTTTATTTCCTTTTCATCATTCTGATATAAAAAGCGTCACAGATACGTTAGATCCAAAATTATTTTATTGTTTGGACATCGAAAATTATAATATTTTTAAAAATTACAAGGTTTGTGGAGTAATTTATTTATGTCAATGTATTAAGAATAAGAAATTACTCAGAATATTTATTAGATGAAATAATAATTTAGATGTTTACAAAATAAATTATGTATAGGAAAAGAATTTTCATTTAATAGGAAAGACACCATGGGTGTTAAAAACTAAAGAAGGTTCACCGACATCAACAAAAAATAACGCTAATTCCTCTATTACTGGCCTTTAAATAACTAATTCGGTCGAAATTACTACAAATATAGAATTTTCGGATTTTAAAAATTGCTAAATCAGAATCATAAAAGAAATAATTTTACAACCTTCCTATTTCACTTTAATCATTCTTTTCGTTTGTGAACAAATCACATAAATCTTACCTACACCATAATAAAAAGAAAGCAATAACGGAGGTCTCTAGTTTATCTAACAAGATGAATGTAAACGATTTCTCTCTTTCTCGTTCCGTAAAGTTGCGAGGATATTGCTCCGATGGAGAGACGACACGCGTTATTGCTGTCATATTTCAACCCTTGTATTAGTCTACTTTGTACGAGTCATTGTAAAGTGTATGCTCTTTGTTAATTGCTTAGAAAAATACAGTTTCTCTGGGAAAGTTAAAGTGGCAAGGATATTGCTCCGAGGGAGAAACGACACGTGTTATTGCTGTCATATTTCAACCCTTGTATTAGTCTACTTTGTATGAGTCATTGTAAAGTGTATGCTCTTTGTTAATTGCTTAGAAAAATACAGTTTCTCTGGGAAAGTTAAAGTGGCAAGGATATTGCTCCGAGGGAGAGACGACACGCGTTATTGCTGTCATATTTCAACCCTTGTATATTACGAGTCATTGTAAAGTGTATGCTCTTTGTTAATTGCTTACAAAAATACAGTTTCTCTGGGAAAGTTAAAGTGGCAAGGATATTGCTCCGAGGGAGAGACGACACGCGTTATTGCTGTCATATTTCAACCCTGTATTAGTCTACTTTGTATGAGTCATTGTAAAGTGTATGCTCTTTGTTAATTGCTTAGAAAAATACAGTTTCTCTGAGAAAGTTAAAGTGGCAAGGATATTGCTCCGAGGGAGAGACGACACGCGTTATTGCTGTCATATTTCAACCCTTGTATTAGTCTACTTTGTATGAGTCATTGTAAAGTGTATGCTCTTTGTTAATTGCTTAGAAAAATACAGTTTCTCTGGGACAGTTATAGTGGCAAGGATATTGCTCCGAGGGAGAGACGACACGCGTTATTGCTGTCATATTTCAACCCTGTATTAGTCTACTTTGTATGAGTCATTGTAAAGTGTATGCTCTTTGTTAATTGCTTAGAAAAATACAGTTTCTCTGGGACAGTTAAAGTGGCAAGGATATTGCTCCGAGGGAGAGACGACACGCGTTATTGCTTTCATATTTCAACCCTGTATTAGTCTACTTTGTATGAGTCATTGTAAAGTGTATGCTCTTTGTTAATTGCTTAGAAAAATACAGTTTCTCTGGGAAAGTTAAAGTGGCAAGGATATTGCTCCGAGGGAGAGACGACACGCGTTATTGCTGTCATATTTCAACCCTTGTATATTACGAGTCATTGTAAAGTGTATGTTCTTTGTTAATTGCTTACAAAAATACAGTTTCTCTGGCAAAGTTAAAATCGTTAATTATTATGTAAAAGTATAACTCCTCCAAGCTAACATCTTAAGAGTATCAATAGTATTTTATGAGCATTCATGTTGCAGATAGGTGGAATAATTGGCAACCCAACTAAAAAGGGATATTTAGGGGAACTTTGGTACACTATTATTTACCTTTAATGTCACAGTCTTCTTGTCCGTAACTTGATATTTTTATAACTGGAGGTTGAAGAGCCCTAGCGAGGACAATTGTTATTTTCGGGAGATATAGCTATATGCTGGGTACGTATCTGAATATAAATATATGAGTGTGTTACTGGCTCAGGGGTCTTTACAGGTTAAAGAATCTACAGCCAAACTTCTGCCCATGCAGACACTGGTGCTATGAGTGTGTGTTACCGTTATCCTGCGCATGCAATATCATCTCTACAGGTGACACTGAGCGGATACAAAAACTCCAGGACTGTACCATACAGTTCAATTTCAATCTTGGACCATTCAATCATGTATCTAGTTAGTTATACACTACCTACGGCAACCTTAAGTGAGATACTGACTAGCTGTATGATCCACAAGGTTCTGTCCCTCAAGTTGCCTCAGTGCCTGAATGAGAGTTTAGTATTCCGGGAGGAGGTCTCTCAAACAAGCAACCGCCTTGATCGGGAGTTGCACTTTCACAGAGTGGCAAAGAAGGATTGGAAGACAAAGTTCTCCTACTGGTACAACCTCCTCTCAAAATTTTAAATACGAATAAGTTGATCCGATAAACGATCCTTAGTTTATTTTATGAAATATTTTAATTCGAAATTACGATTTTAAATCAATTGTTATGTATTTATTATTTTTAGAATAGTTTATAGTAGATTTATTTTAAATCAAGGTTTTGTTTGTTATATAACTAAATGAAATATACTATTTGTATTGCTTATTAAGTTAGTACCTAAACGTTTTATAAGTTGCTCTGAAAAACAGTGTGTATTTGAAATGATTGAACTTAGTTAGGATATTTTTATTTATTTATTTACAAAATTGTGTGCAGTGAGAAAACTGAAGGATAATTGATTTCAATTAGCTCTTCGAATTAATATACTTTAATAATAGAAGTTAATAAATTATATTATGAAAATATGACATGCAGCTTGAAGTAAAGTTTTGATTAGAATAACAGACATAGTCAGAACACTAATAGAGGTATGCGTACATGAGCATACAGCTTGTATCTTCATGTACGTATACCGAGAATCTGTAGGGAGTAACAGTAGATGCTGTATACGGTAGAGCTGCTCGCTATATATTTTATATTATGCAATACGCATTCTTTATTATGTGTTGATGTACCTATGCGAGCATCAATGTTTCTATTATTCTCGATTTACTTGTTTAACTAGCAAATATAAAGAGGTATTTCAGCCAGCGTTTTATCAGTTGTTATAAAGGTCGAAAAATTGGTAAAACTGAAATCGATTATTTTGGTATTTAAGCCCGCAATTTTATTTATAGGGTAAAAACAAAATGTAATTAATTTTTAACAAGTGTCCTGAAATAACTCGGAAATTTTTAAGTTTTCCAAATGTAAAGTTAACTAAATCAGTGAATTATCCGAATATCCTATCAATGAGCACGCTGAAAAGAATCCTGCACCAAAGTGAAATTGCAAAAAATTGTTTTATCATATCATGAAAATTAACGGCAGTCAACTATAAAACTTTGATTGAAATTAAATTTTCAATATTTTAACAACATTTAAAATTAACATAGACAGACTGTTTGTCATTTTTTACTGTAAAATCGAGACCTCGACCTCGGACACAGACGAAACTATGTAGCAAGTTTAAAGTCTCCCAAATTTTCCACAGAGTTATCGCATAACTATACAGACAAACCAACATACATACATGCAAGGACTGCTCTTGAACTTTTAAGTATAAAAATCGGAATTATTTTTCTTAGTCAAAGATCCTGTGATACAATTTTCACGTCCTTTTAATTAAGATATACATTACAGATGGACAGACAGACAAACACAGGAGCGACCATTTACATTTTTGATTATAATATAAATACAGTTCTTCCTCCGAAGAATAGACATATATTTAGCAAGTATAATGTATCTTATGTTTTCTGTACAGAGTTAACGTACAGATAAACGGATATATACGGACGGACTGCGGTTTGATCTATCGAACTCAAACTCAATAATATTCTTCCGTGGACCATGAGAAACCAATATCCCAAGTTTAAAGTCTCCTGAACCTATTTATCAAGAAGTATTGCACATGCGGTCTCACTGATAGCCCTACAGACAGACGGACAATCCTTTGGAAATTTCGACCAAAAATCAATAGTGTTCTTCCTTGGACCATCATAAACCTATGTTCCAAGTTTAAAGTCTCCAGGATCTATTTATCAAGAAGTATTGCACATGCGGTCTCACTGATAGCCCTACAGACAGACGGACAATCCTTTGAAAATTTCGACCAAAAATCAATAGTGTTCTTCCGTGTACCATGAAAAACCTATGTCCCAAGTTTACAGTCTCCAGGATCTATTTATAAGGAAGTATTGAATAGGTGGTCTCACTGATAGTCCTACAGACAAACGGACAATCCTTTCAAAATTTCGACCAATAATCAATAGTGTTCTTACTTGGACCAAAAGAAACCTATGTCCCAAGCTTAAAGTCTCCAGGATCTATTTATCAAGAAGTATTGCACATGCGGTCTCACTGATAGTCCTACAGACAGGCGAACAATTCTTTCAAAATTTCAACCAAAAATCAATAGTGTTCTTCCGTGTACCATGAGAAACCTATGTCCCAAGTTTAAAGTCTCCAGGATCTATTTATCAAGAAGTATTGCACATGCGGTCTCACTGATAGTCCTACAGACAGGCGAACAATTCTTTCAAAATTTCAACCAAAAATCAATAGTGTTCTTCCGTGTACCATGAGAAACCTATGTCCCAAGTTTAAAGTCTCCAGGATCTATTTATCAAGAAGTATTGCACATGCGGTCTCACTGATAGCCCTACAGACAGACGGACAATCCTTTGAAAATTTCGACCAAAAATCAATAGTGTTCTTCCGTGTACCATGAAAAACCTATGTCCCAAGTTTACAGTCTCCAGGATCTATTTATAAGGAAGTATTGAATAGGTGGTCTCACTGATAGTCCTACAGACAAACGGACAATCCTTTCAAAATTTCGACTAATAATCAATAGTGTTCTTACTTGGACCAAAAGAAACCTATGTCCCAAGTTTAAAGTCTCCAGGATCTATTTATCAAGAAGTATTGCACATGCGGTCTCACTGATAGTCCTACAGACAGGCGAACAATTCTCGATCAAGGTGCATCCCAAGAAACTTTGTTGATTCTTCTTCTTCTATTATGGTTTCATCCACCATCACAATTGGTCAGATTTCGTTTTCATGTTGCCGAAAACAGAAATTAATCACGCTTGTTTTTGAACAGTTTGTTTTCAAATTGATATTGAAAAAATTATAAATGCATGAGTTAAGTTCTTCAAAGGCTTTGATTTCAAGATCTGGTTTGGTTTTTTATTTAATGCAGAGAGTCGTATCGTCAGCATAATGAATCATCTTTCCATTATGGATTGATGAACTCAATCTGCTGACGTAGACGAGAAATAAGATAGGCCCTAGAATCGATCCCTGTGGGACTCCATAGGGCATTTTAACTTTTCCTGAGAGGGTATTCGCGATCTGCACACACTGCTCTCTATCATTTAGGTATGACGAGAGCCATTTGTGAGGCAACCCACGAAGACCGCTTGACACTAACTGGTGCAACAGTATTTCATGATGCACACAGTCAAAGGCCTTTTAGAGGTCGAGAAATATGCTAAGCACATGTTCCCGCCTCTCCAAACCATCGACAACAGAATCAATGAGACTCGTGACAGCATCAATAGTAGATTTTTTTTTTTTCTAAATCCAAATTTTTCATGACAAATAACTTCAAAGCGATTGAAGAAATCTTCTAAACGACGAAGGAAGGTTTTTTCGAAAATTTTGCTGATGACCAGAAGAATGGAAATTGGACGATAGTTACTTGCGACATAAGGATCGTCCTTTTTAAAAATTGGAATGACTTTTGTTGTCTTCAGTATGTATAATGTATGTATTTCTCAGGAGCAGAGGACGTGAGTCGATTCTGAACTCTTATAGCGCTGAGAATAAACAGGAGACGCACATAGCCACATACGGACCGTAGTATGTATAATGTATGTATATCTCTGCTGCAGAGGACGTGAGTCGACCCTGAACTCTTATAGCGTTGAGAATAGACAGGAGGACGCACATAGCCACATACGGACGGTAGTATGTATAATGTATGTATATCTCTGCTGCAGAGGACGTGAGTCGACTCTGAACTCTTATAGCGCTGAGAATAGACAGGAGACGCACATAGCCACATACGGACGGTAGTGTGTATAATGTATGTATATCTCTGCTGCAGAGGACGTGAGTCGACTCTGAACCCTTATAGCGCTACAGGAGACGCACATAGACATACGGACGGTAGTATGTATAATGTATGACGCAGACATACATACCATACGACGGACGGTAGTATGTATAATGTATGTATATCTCTGCTGCAGAGGACGTGAGTCGACTCTGAACTCTTATAGCGCTGAGAATAGACAGGAGACGCACATAGCCACATACGGACGGTAGTATGTATAATGTATGTATATCTCTGCTGCAGAGGACGTGAGTCGACTCTGAACTCTTATAGCGCTGAGAATAAACAGGAGGACGCACATAGCCACATACGGACGGTAGTATGTATAATGTATGTATATCTCTGCTGCAGAGGACGTGAGTCGACTCTGAACTCTTATAGCGCTGAGAATAGACAGGAGACGCACATAGCCACATACGGACGGTAGTATGTATAATGTATGTATATCTCTGCTGCAGAGGACGTGAGTCGACTCTGAACTCTTATAGCGCTGAGAATAAACAGGAGACGCACATAGCCACATACGGACGGTAGTATGTATAATGTATGTATATCTCTGCTGCAGAGGACGTGAGTCGACTCTGAACTCTTATAGCGCTGAGAATAGACAGGAGACGCACATAGCCACATACGGACGGTAGTATGTATAATGTATGTATATCTCTGCTGCAGAGGACGTGAGTCGACTCTAAACTCTTATAGCGCTGAGAATAGACAGGAGACGCACATAGCCACATACGGACGGTAGTATGTATAATGTATGTATATCTCTGCTGCAGAGGACGTGAGTCGACTCTGAACTCTTATAGCGCTGAGAATAGACAGGAGACGCACATAGCCACATACGGACGGTAGTATGTATAATGTATGTATATCTCTGCTGCAGAGGACGTGAGTCGACTCTGAACTCTTATAGCGCTGAGAATAGACAGGAGACGCACATAGCCACATACGGACGGTAGTATGTATAATGTATGTATATCTCTGCTGCAGAGGACGTGAGTCGACTCTGAACTCTTATAGCGCTGAGAATAGACAGGAGACGCACATAGCCACATACGGACGGTAGTATGTATAATGTATGTATATCTCTGCTGCAGAGGACGTGAGTCGACTCTGAACTCTTATAGCGCTGATAGAATAAACAGGAGACGCACATAGCCACATAACGGACGGTTAGTGTATGTATATTGTAATGTATATCCTCTGCTGTGCAGAGGACGTGAGTCCGACTCTAGGACTCTTATAAGCGCTGAGAGTAATACACAGGTGGAACGCACATAGCCCAAATACGGACGGTAGTATGTATACATGTATGTAATATCTCTGATGCAGAGGACGTGAGGATTAGACTCTGCATACTCTCTATAGCGCGAGAATATAACATGGGGACGCCACATAGCCACATACGGACGTGTTAGTGTGTATAAGATGTACTGTATATCTGTGCTGCAGAGGACGTGGAGTCGACTCTGAACTCTTATATGCGCTGAGTATAGACAGGAGACTGCCCACATAGGCCACATACGGACGGTAGTTGTGTATAATGTATGTTTATCTCCTGCTGCAGAGGAACGTGTGTCGACTACTGAACTCTTATAGCGCTCGGACATATTCAGGAGACGCACAGTAGCCACATACGGACGGTAGTTATGTATATATGTATGTATATAGCTGACTGCAGCAGAGGAGTTGAGTTCGACTCTTGATCGCTGCTATAGCGCTCCGAGCAATAAAACAGGAGGCGCATCATTAGTCCACATACGGACGGTTAGGCATGTGTTATGTATGTATAAATCTCGTGCGTGCATGAGGATGTGAGTCGACTCTAGAAACTCTTTATATGCGCTGAAAGAAATAAACAGGAGGGACGCACATAGCCACATACAGGACGGTATGTATGTATAATTGTATGTATATCTCCTGACTGCAGAGGGACGTGAGTATCGGACTCATAGATCTTATAAGCGCTGAGAAATAAACAGGGGACGTCACATAGCTACTTACGGACGGTAGTATGATATAATGTAAAGCATATCTCTGCTGCAGAGGGGGACGTGAAAGTCGACTCTGAACTCTTTAAAGCGCCTGAGAATAGGGACAGGGAGAACGCAACATAGCCACATTACGGACGGTAGTATGTATAATGTATGCATATCGGTTGCTTGCAGAGGACGTGAGTCGACTCTGAACTCATATAGCGCGTGAGAATAGATCAGGAGACGCACATAGCCACATAAACGGTACGGTAGTTAGGTATAATGTATGTATATTCTCTGGCTGCAGGAGGACGTGAGTCTCGACTCTGAACTCCTATAGCGGCTGAGTAATAAACAGGGGACGCACAAAGCTACATACGGACCGGTGTAGTATGTATAATGTATTTCATATCACTGTGCTTGCAGCGGAACGATGAGTTCGACTCTAGTACTCTTATAGCGCTGATATAAACAGGAGAGAACATAGCCCACATTACGGACGGCTAAGTAAGGTATAAATGTATTGCTATCCTGTGCTGCAAGAGGACGTGAGTCGACTCTGAAACTCTTATAGCGTGAGAATAGACAGGAGACGCACCATAGCCACATACCGGGACGGTATGTATGTATAATGTAGGCATTTCTGTGCTGCACTGAGCGACGTGAGGTCGTCTCCTGAATCTTATAGCGCATGTGAATATAGACAGGAGACGCACATAGCCACAATACGGACCGGTTATGTATGGATCAGATGTTTGTAGATCTAGCTGGCGGAATGTAAGGACGGGGAGGCGAACGATGAACTGATTATAGCGCTGTAAGAATAAACAGAGGACGCACATAGCCACTATACGGACGGTAGTAGGTTTAATGTAGTGCATATCTCTGCTGCAGAGGAAACGTGAGTCCGACTCTGAAACTCTTATAGCGCTGAGAATAAGACAGGAGACGCACATCCACATAGCCACATGACGGTCGGTAGTAATGTTTAATGTAAATGTATATTCTCGATGCAGAGGACGTGAGTCGGCTCCTTAGAAACTCTTATAGCGCTGAGAATAAACAGGGGAAGCACATAGCTACATACGGACGGGTAGTTATGTATCAATGTAGGTATAGTCTCTGCTGCATGAGGACGATGTGTCGACTCTGAACTCTTATTAGACGCTGTCGAGCTGAAATTGAAACGGGAGACGCACAGCATAGCCTCATAAACGGACGGATAGTATGTATAATGTATGCATATACACTGTGCTGCAGAGGAACGTGCGTCGACTCTGTAACTCTTATAGCGCTAGAGAATAAACAGGGACGACGCACATAGCCACATACGGACGGTAGTTATGAATAATGTATGTATATCTCTGCTGCTGGAGGACGTGAGTTGGACTCTGAACTCTTCTAGCGCTTGAGGAATAAACAGGGGACGCACATAGAAAAAATTATTAACCTACATACCGGGACGGTAGTATGTTATAATGTATGCAATTAATTCTCAGTGTGCAGAGGACGTGAAGTCCCGACTTCTGAACTCTTATAGCTGCTGAGACATTAAACAGGAGACGCACATATGCCAACCATACGGACGGTAGTATGTATGTTTGTATTGCAGTAAAAACAATTAACAAAATTGAGCATTGCAGAGGCGTGAGTCGACATCTGAACTCTGTATAGCGCTGAGAATATGCACAGGAGACGCACAATAGCCACATACTCGGACGGTAAGTATGGTATATTGTATTTGGCACGTATCTGCATGCTGCGAGATCGTGAGGATCGACTCTTATACTCTTCCATCCCAGCGGCCCATCGTAGAACTCATCAACAGGAGTGACGCACATAGCAACATACGGACGGTAGTATCGAGATATGAATTGTATGGTCATAATCTCGTTGCTGCAAGAGGGGATCGTGAGTCGAGCTCTAGCTCTGATTAGCGCTGACGAATAAACAGGGGACGCACATAGCAACGTATCTACGGAATGCTGTACTGTAGTATGTATAATGTATGTAAATCTGCCTGCTGTCCTCGTACTGATGGACGTGAGTCTCGACTGCCCTGAACTCATATCAGCGCTGAGAATAAACAGGGGACGCAATAGCCACATACGGACGTAGTGTGTATAAGTGTATGTAGATCTACTGCTGCAGGTAGGACGTGAGTAGAAAACTCTTATAGCTCCCTGAAGGCAATTTTAGACGACTCTCTGGAGTTTTTAAATTTCGCACAATTAGCACATACGGACGGTAGCCTGTTGTTAATGTATGTATATCTGTCAAAATTTGCTATTGCTCAGAGGACAGCTGTGTAGACTCTGAACTCTTTATAGCGCTGAGAATATACAGGATGTACGCACATAGCCCACTACGGACGGTTAGTATGTACATCAATGTATGTATATACTTGCTAGATTGCGTAAGACCAAAGTGCCTGACGGCAACCTTTGAGCAAACTCTGTCGACTGTGAACGCTGCTATAGCGCCTGTGAGTACTTCCCCAGAACAGGAGGATTCGGCTTCAATCTAAGAATTGCTTCATATCCGCCATCACAATTGGACTGTATTCGTCTTCTTGTTGACGAGGAGACAAAATTGTTATTATGTATAATGTATGTATATCTCTGCTGCAAGAGGACGTGAGTCGACTCTGAACTCTTACAGCGCTGGGGAGCAATAGAAAGGAGACGCCACACATAGCCACATACGGACCGGTTTAGTATGTATAAATGTATCGTATATCTGTGCTGCAGAGGGACGTTTGAGTCGAAACTACTGAACATCTTATGCGCTTGCAGAATTAACAGGAGGGCGCACATAGCCACCATACGGACGGTAGTAGTGAATGTATAATTGTATGTAAATTTCTCTGGCTGCAGGAGGACGTGAGTCGACCTATGAACTCTTATAGCGGATGAGAAATAGACAGGAGACGCACATAGCCAAATACGGACGGTTCTAGTAACTGTATAATGTATGTAATATCTTCTGCTGGCAGAGGGACGTGAGTCGACTCTGAACGCTTATAGCGCTGAAGAAATTAACAGGGAGGCGCACATAGCCACATATACGGACGGTAGTATGTGTAAATGTAATGTATATCTCTGCTGCTGGCAGAGGGACGTGAAGTCCGACTCTGATCTCTTATAGCGCTGAGAATAAACAGGAGACGCACATAGCCACATTACGGGACCGGTTTAGTATGTATAATGTAGTGTATATTCTCGCTGCCGAGGATCCGATGAGTACGAACTCTGAGACATCTTATAGCGCTGAGAATAAATCAGGGGGACGCAACATAGCTAATACGGACGGTAGTATGTAATAAATTGTATTGTTTTATTAAAAAAATATCTCTGCTGCAGAGGACGTGAGTCGACTCTGAAATATCTTATAGCGCTGAGGAATAGACAGGAGAACGACACATAGCCAACTTCGGGTCGGGTATGTTATGTATAATGTATGCATTATCCTGTGCTTGCAGAAGGTCGTGAGTCGAACTCTGTAACTCTTATAGCGCTGAGAAATATTCAGGAGACGCACATATGCCACATACGGACGGTAGTAATGTATACAATGTGTATGTATATCTCTGCTGCATGAGGACGTGAAGTCGACGCTAGATCTCATATAGCGCTGAGAATAAACAGGGGACCGCACATAGCCTCATACGGACGGTAGTGTGTATAATTGTATGTATGTCTCCTGCTGCAGAGCGCCGTGAGTCGTCTCTGAACTCTTATAGCGTTGAGAATACGACAGGGAAGACGCACATAGCCACAATTACGGACGGTAGTGTGTATAATTGTTTGCATATTTCTCTGCTGCGAGGGACGGTTGTCGACTCCTGAACTCTCTATTAGCGCTGAGAATATTTACAGGAGACGCACATAGGCCGACATACGGATACGGTAGTAATTGTATAACTGTATTGTATATCTCTGCTGCATGAGGACGTGAGTCGACTCTGAACGCTTATAGCGGCTGAGAAGCTAAACTAGGAGGCGCACATAGCCACAATAACGGGGGGACGGTAGTATGTGTATAAATGTATGTATATCTCTGCTGCAGAGGACGTGAGTCGAACCTCTAGAACTCTTACAGCGCTGAGAATTAGAAAGGAGACGGCACATAGCCACATACGCGACCCGGTAGTTGTGTATCAATGTATTGTATATCTCTGTGTGCAAGAGGTCGAGTCGTGAGTCGAACTTCTATGAACCTCTTATAAGCGCCTGAGAATAAAATACAGGGAGTCGCACATAGCCACATACGGCGGTAGTATGTATAATGTATGTATATCTCTGCTGCAGAGGACGTTGAGTCGACTCTGAACTCTTATAGCGCTGAGAATAAGACAGGAGAAGACATAGCACACATGACGAGACGGTTAGGAATGTATAATGTTATGTATATCTCTGCTGCAGAGGGACGTGAGTTCGACTACGCTGAATTCGCTTCATAGCGCTGAGAATAAAACAGGAGGACAGCCCACATAAGCCACATACGGACGGTATAGTATGTGTACATGTATGTATCATCTCTAGCTTGTCAGAGGACCGTGAGGTCGACTCTGAACTCTTATCAGCGCTGGAGAATAAAAACAGGAGAGACGGCACATAGCCCACCTATACGGACGGTAGTATGTATAATGTATGCCTATCAATCTCTGCATGCAGAGGACGTGAGTCGACTCTAGGACTCTTATAGCGGGAGGAAATAAACAGGGGGGACGCAAATAGTACATACGGACGGTAGTATGTATAATGTATGTATATCTCTGCTGCAGAGGACCGTGATGTCGACTCTGAACGCTTTAGCGTTCTGAGAATAGACAGGAGACGCCACATAGCCCACATAAAAACGGACGTGTCAGTATGTTAAAAATGTAATGCCATATCTGTGGCTGCAGAAGGACGTGAGTCGACTCTGATCTCTTCTATGCGCTGAGAATAAAACGGAGACGCTCATAGCCACATACCGGACGGTAGTATGTAATAATGTATGTATATCTCGTGCTGCAGAGGGACGTGAGTTCGACTCTGAACACTGTTATAGCGCTGAGGAATAACCACAGGAGATCGCACTTAGCTAAATACGGAACGGTAGTATGTAAAAATTTAATGTATGCATATCTGTGCTGCAAGAGGACGGTGAGTCGACTGCTTGAACTCTTATAGCGATGAGAAATAAACAGGTGAGACGCACATAAGCCAAATTTCGGACGTGTAGTATGTATAATGTATGCATATCTGTGCTGCAGAGGGACGTGAGTCGACTCTGAACTCTTGGTACGCGCTGAGAATAGACTGGAGGACGGCACATAGCCACCATACGGAACTGGTGAGTATGTATAATGTATGCATATCTGTGCTGTGCAGCACAGGACGTGAGTCGACTCTGAACTTCTTATTAGCGCTGAGAATAGACAGGAGACGCACATAGCCACCTACGGGTCCTCAAACACCTCATCTGTGACGGTAGTATGTATAATGTCTTGTATATCTCTGCTGCAAGAAAGGGACGTGAGTCGACTCTAGAAATCTTTATTAGCGCTGAGAATAAACAGGAGGAACGCTCATAGCCACTTTAAGGACGGTAGTATGTATAAATGTATGCATAATCTCGGCTGCAGAGGACGATGTAGTCGACTATGAACTGCTTATAGCGCTGAGAATAAACAAGGAGACGCGCACATAGCCACAATACGGCAGGTAGTATGTATAATGTATGTATATCTCTGCTGCAGAGGACGTTTGGAGTCGAACTCTAGACTTCTTAGATAGCGCTGAGAATAAACCAGGGGACGCACATAGATACATACGGACGGTCAGTATGAATAGAATGTTATGTATATTCTTGCTCGCTAGAGGACGTGAGTCGGCACTTCTGAACAACTCTTATAGCGCTGCAGGAATAGACCAGGAGACCGCACATAGCCACATACGGACGGTAGTATGTATAATGTATGCATTATCTGTGCTGCAGAGGACGTGAAGTCGACTCTGACATCTTTATAGCGCTGGAGAATTAAACAGGAGACGCACATAGCCCACATACGGGACATGTTAGTATGTATAATGTATGTATATCTCTGTGGCTGCAGATGACGTGAGTCGACTCTGAACCCATCTTTATAGCGCTGAGCAAATAAACAGGGGACTGCACATAGCTACATACGGACGGTTGTATGTAATATATGTATGCATATCTGTGCTGCATGAGTGACGTGAGTCGACTCTAGAACTCTCTATTGCGCTGAGAATATACAGGGAAGACGCACAAAGCCACATACGGACGGTAGTATGTATAAATCGTATGCATATCTGTGCTGCAGAGGACGTGAGTCGACTCTGAACTCTTATAGCGTCTGAGAATAGACCAGGAAGACGCACATAGCTCCACATACGTGGACGGTAGTATGTATAAATGTATGCAATATCTGTGCTGCATGAGGACGTGAGTCGACTCTGAACTCTAAAGCGCTGAGACTAAACAGGAGACGCACATAGCCACATACTGACGGTAGTATTTATAAAGTATGCATATCTGTGCTGCAGAGGACGTAGAGTCGACTCTGAACACTTATAGCGCTTGAGAATAGACAGGAGACGCTCATCACCACATACGACGGTAGTATGTATAATTTATGCATATCTGTGCTGCAGATACGTGATCGACTCTGAACTTCTTATAAGCGCTGAGAAAAACAGGAGACGCACATAGCCACATACTGACGGTAGTATGTATAATGTATGTATATCTCTGCTGCAGAGGACGTGAGTCGACTCTAGACTCTTATAGCGCTGAGAATAAACAGGGGACGCACATAGCCACATACGGACGGTAGTATGTATAATGTATGTATATCTCTGCTGCAGAGGACGTGAGTCGACTCTGAACTCTTATAGCGCTGAGAATAAACAGGAGACGCACATAGCCACATACGGACGGTAGTGTGTATAATGTATGTATATCTCTGCTGCAGAGGACGTGAGTCGACTCTGAACTCTTATAGCGCTGAGAATATACAGGAGACGCACATAGCCACATACGGACGGTAGTATGTATAATGTATGTATATCTCTGCTGCAGAGGACGTGAGTCGACTCTGAACTCTTATAGCGCTGAGAATAAACAGGAGACGCACATAGCCACATACGGACGGTAGTATGTATAATGTATGTATATCTCTGCTGCAGAGGACGTGAGTCGACTCTGAACTCTTATAGCGCTGAGAATAGACAGGAGACGCACATAGCCACATACGGACGGTAGTATGTATAATGTATGTATATCTCTGCTGCAGAGGACGTGAGTCGACTCTGAACTCTTATAGCGCTGAGAATAAACAGGAGACGCACATAGCCACATACGGACGGTAGTATGTATAATGTATGTATATCTCTGCTGCAGAGGACGTGAGTCGACTCTGAACTCTTATAGCGCTGAGAATAAACAGGAGACGCACATAGCCACATACGGACGGTAGTATGTATAATGTATGTATATCTCTGCTGCAGAGGACGTGAGTCGACTCTGAACTCTTATAGCGCTGAGAATAGACAGGAGACGCACATAGCCACATACGGACGGTAGTATGTATAATGTATGTATATCTCTGCTGCAGAGGACGTGAGTCGACTCTGAACTCTTATAGCGCTGAGAATAAACAGGAGACGCACATAGCCACATACGGACGGTAGTATGTATAATGTATGCATATCTCTGCTGCAGAGGACGTGAGTCGACTCTGAACTCTTATAGCGCTGAGAATAGACAGGAGACGCACATAGCCACATACGGACGGTAGTATGTATAATGTATGTATATCTCTGCTGCAGAGGACGTGAGTCGACTCTGAACTCTTATAGCGCTGAGAATAAACAGGAGACGCACATAGCCACATACGGACGGTAGTATGTATAATGTATGTATATCTCTGCTGCAGAGGACGTGAGTCGACTCTGAACTCTTATAGCGCTGAGAATAAACAGGAGGCGCACATAGCCACATACGGACGGTAGTATGTATAATGTATGCATATCTCTGCTGCAGAGGACGTGAGTCGACTCTGAACTCTTATAGCGCTGAGAATAAACAGGAGGCGCACATAGCCACATACGGACGGTAGTATGTATAATGTATGTATATCTCTGCTGCAGTGGACGTGAGTCGACTCTGAACTCTTATAGCGCTGAGAATAGACAGGAGACGCACATAGCCACATATGGACGGTAGTATGTATAATGTATGTATATCTCTGCTGCAGAGGACGTGAGTCGACTCTGAACTCTTATAGCGCTGAGAATAAACAGGAGACGCACATAGCCACATACGGACGGTAGTATGTATAATGTATGTATATCTCTGCTGCAGAGGACGTGAGTCGACTCTGTACTCTTATAGCGCTGAGAATAAACAGGGGACGCACATAGCCACATACGGACGGTAGTATGTATAATGTATGTATATCACAGCAGCAGAGGACGTGAGTCGACTCTGAACTCTTATAGCGCTGAGAATAGACAGGAGACGCACATAGCCACATATGGACGGTAGTATGTATAATGTATGTATATCACAGCAGCAGAGGACGTGAGTCGACTGAACTCCTATAGCGCTGGCCCCGGGCTTTCAACCACCTATTTTGGGTTATACGTGTTGAATTCTATATGAATCATGTACAGTGAACTTCTGTACGAGATACCACATTCTAGCCGCTTTCTACATATAAATGCACATAACATTTATACTGTATGTATATACTATTATGACAAAGTTACGTGGCACATTCCTACGGTTATTGGTATGATAATAGTTTTCCAAAACACTCACGTCATAAAAGTTCCTGGTAAGGGTTGCGTAAAAAGGATGAAATAGAGTTTGCAAAAACATATAATGTAGCTAATTTTTGGTGTAGTTTATAATTGGTATTAATACAAACTGCTATAAAACTCACTAACAAAAAGTGTCATTGTATTAAGTACCACAGTCATAACAAAATGTCTAATTCAATCATAATATTTCTACTTATCCACTTCATTAAAATCAAAATTTAATTTTTACATTTCACAATTCAGTATTGGACGCCGGAAAAAAATTTACTAGGGAAAAAGAACTCAGTTTTATAAAAACTCATGTTTTCAAACTAAAATAGTTACTAAGTAAGTAAATATAATGAAGATACCTTTTTTTAGTCTGTTTTGTATCTTGTCATAAAGATGACTTGTCGATTTTCATTTGTCATAACTATCTAAATCCAAAAGTATCAGTTGAAGTATAAGGAGAAGATTGTCTGGAGTTTAATATACAACAAAGTGCACAAAATATATCTTATGAGTTTCAGAGACTAATCAATGACACAGTATTATACTTAAAAATCTTTAAAAATAGCGCCGGTCAATAAAATCTCCAATTTAGCTGCAAAAGTGCAAAAGGATATGTAACTTTGAAAGTATAAAATATTGTACCAGTATAAATATCTCTACACATTGTAAGTGTACCTCCGCATTAGAATGGTGGCCTTACGTTTTTTTTTCTATTTACAATTTGATTATAGCCTACTTTTTAAGCACCTTAAGAAAATATTCAACTTTATGAATCACAAATAAATCGATAATATTGTTTTTATATAGTGGCGAATAGATATTATGTCATAACGCACAAGTTTTATTAACAATTCTGGGACTTTTCCTGTATAATAATAAGTACAGAAATAAATTTAAATGACACTGCATAGATAATTAATTTGTAATTTTGCAGTGATTATTCATAAAATGTTAAGATGTTTCCAAGAGTCACATTAAGAGGCTTTGAAGGCTCGTTATTGCGAGTGCACTCTCGTCTCTTCTGTATCACTTAGTGTAGGCTTAACTGTGTTACATAATGTATACACAAAGGCTCGTTATTGCGAGTGCACTCTCGTCTCTTCTGTATCACTTAGTGTAGGCTTAACTGTGTTACATAATGTAGACACAAAGGCTCGTTATTGCGAGTGCACTCTCGTCTCTTCTGTATCACTTAGTGTAGGCTTAACTGTGTTACATAATGTATACACAAAGGCTCGTTATTGCGAGTGCACTCTCCTCCCTTCTGTATCACGTAGTGTAGGCTTAACTGTGTTACATAATGTAGACACAAAGGCTCGTTATTGCGAGTGCACTCTCTTCTCTTCTGTATCACTTAGTGTAGGCTTAACTGTGTTACATAATGTAGACACAAAGGCTCGTTATTGCGAGTGCACTCTCGTCTCTTCTGTATCACTTAGTGTAGGCTTAACTGTGTTACATAATGTAGACACAAAGGCTCGTTATTGCGAGTGCACTCTCTTCTCTTCTGTATCACTTAGTGTAGGCTTAACTGTGTTACATAATGTAGACACAAAGGCTCGTTATTGCGAGTGCACTCTCGTCTCTTCTGTATCACTTAGTGTAGGCTTAACTGTGTTACATAATGTAGACACAAAGGCTCGTTATTGCGAGTGCACTCTCTTCTCTTCTGTATCACTTAGTGTAGGCTTAACTGTGTTACATAATGTAGACACAAAGGCTCGTTATTGCGAGTGCACTCTCGTCTCTTCTGTATCACTTAGTGTAGGCTTAACTGTGTTACATAATGTAGACACAAAGGCTCGTTATTGCGAGTGCACTCTCGTCTCTTCTGTATCACTTAGTGTAGGCTTAACTGTGTTACATAATGTAGACACAAAGGCTCGTTATTGCGAGTGCACTCTCGTCTCTTCTGTATCACTTAGTGTAGGCTTAACTGTGTTACATAATGTAGACACAAAGGCTCGTTATTGCGAGTGCACTCTCGTCTCTTCTGTATCACTTAGTGTAGGCTTAACTGTGTTACATAATGTATACACAAAGGCTCGTTATTGCGAGTGCACTCTCTTTCTCTTCTGTATCACTTAGTGTAGGCTTAACTGTGTTACATAATGTAGACACAAAGGCTCGTTATTGCGAGTGCACTCTCGTCTCTTCTGTATCACTTAGTGTAGGCTTAACTGTGTTACATAATGTATACACAAAGGCTCGTTATTGCGAGTGCACTCTCCTCCCTTCTGTATCACGTAGTGTAGGCTTAACTGTGTTACATAATGTAGACACAAAGGCTCGTTATTGCGAGTGCACTCTCTTCTCTTCTGTATCACTTAGTGTAGGCTTAACTGTGTTACATAATGTAGACACAAAGGCTCGTTATTGCGAGTGCACTCTCGTCTCTTCTGTATCACTTAGTGTAGGCTTAACTGTGTTACATAATGTAGACACAAAGGCTTACTCTTTTGAGTGCACTTATATAGACAATGAATTTAAATATTGAAACTGGTAAACGTGAATGGTACTGAAATAACCCATTTTTGGGTTTTAGCAAGTATTACATACCTTATGAATACAAAAAATAAATGGGTAAAATGTAATTTATACAATTTGAAAAATGTGGAGCAGTGTATGAATTACCATGCATTATAAGGGTGCCCCGGACCCAATAAACTAAACTTTTTAAAAGCCTTTCTATAACTATCTACTAATGTCACAAGCATAAAATGCGATTATTGAGGTGATAATCCATAACGAAAAGTATCTGAAAAGCCACGTCACGAAACTTCTTAACGTTCTAATAATAAAACGTTACCTATCTTCAGAAGATACCCAATAAACTAAGAATACTAAACTAAGAATTAGAATAACATATATTTTTCCATCACATTTTTATATACATATAAGAACGTTTAAAATTTCATATCAACCCGAAATACCAGTCTGTACTTAAAAATAAAATCTTACATAATACACAAAGAGGTACACTCACCGTTAAAATTCCAATAAAAATACCAAATAAAGGAATCTACTTAGCCTAGTTCGATTGGAGGATAAAATCTTAATTTATTTTTATAGCTGGTAGAATAATATACAAATGAAATACATAACCATCCTAAACTTGACAAAAAGTGAAATTGATGAATTATACATTGAAAACCAAATTCTGTAATATCTCTAGTACATTTAAAATATACTGGCCGTGCCACTACATAATGCCATTAAAATACAATATTACAAAGATAACAAAATAATAAAGACATTTATAAATTGACCTAAAAATATAGATTGCAGCGACCCCCCCCCCTTAAAACAAGCAGGCCGAACAGCGATAGGTTAGCTCTGGCAGGCAAGTAGTTCGCTAGTCTATATTAATTGAGGAACAACAATAGAAACCTATAAAAAAACTGATGTTATAAAATCTTCAGTGTGTACTTGTTCTTCGGCTTTTTTGTGTGTACATTTTTTATACCTGAACTGTGTTTATTGTGATCAATAAGGCACTAGTTGTATTGGTGAGAACGAATAACATTTAGTGTAATTGGAATACTGTATACGGGTATGCTACTATTTAAAATAATCTAAACATTAACATACTTGAATTTGCTAGAATACAGTAGCGCACGTTTAACCTTCATCATGTAGCGCATAATAGAAAAGAAAACTTGTTCTACCCTTTCCATATGTTGCAGTATAATAAATGTCCAAGACCCGAATCGATAATATTGAATAATCATTTCTTTAGTAAAGAATCCTGGATATAATTATTTAAAGACAATTGCGTTATAGGCATTTCTATTTGTTTTTTTAGTTTAGAATTTTTTTCAGATGCTGCAGAAAACAAAAGTTTTTTCAACTATAATTTTAATGCTAGACTCATAATTTCATTTTAAATTTCTATTTAAATTACAAATGTTTCTTTTTCACCTGGCCACAATACTCGCAAAAGTGGCCAGGAAATTTCCAGATGATTTATGTATGTATACAACTATGTAAACAATAATTGGAAATAAATCATTATTTCATTTCATTATTTCATTTAAAATTCAGTATTATATGTGGTAATGTTATGGTGAATAAAAGACAATCTAAGCTATGTGTATTTATCAATTTCATGAACGAAACTTTTTGTGTGTGGTGAGAGAGACCAGAGGGGGTGAGAACGTTAGGAACTCATCCCCTTCCGTGCACACTGCATACGGTATACCCTCACATGATTCTTATATTAAATCATTATAAGTATAATTAATGTAAGCTATAACAATTATTTAGAACTGCAATATAACACCGCTATGATTTGCAGGTAGAGTAGTTTTAAAGGTGACAGCAGTAAAGATGTAAACATAAGTAGCCACTTTTTGATCGTTGTCATGGATTTGCCCACTTGCGCCACTAGTAGACTGCATAGATTGTACTTTTCTATCACCTATGTTGTATAGTACCGTAATGATTTTATGTATTTTTCCTCTAGCATATAAAGATATAGCATTAGTGGACCCCGCGGAAAAGTTCTAACTTAGCGGGGACAAATGAATGCATGATTGGTGAAATAATTAATTCTATTCTATTCCAAACAACCGTAAAATGTTTACTTACTTTTCACCACTTGGAAGGATAAACTGTCTGAAACAAATAATACTTATGTATAACCACTTTACATTACTGATGGACAGTATTAGTGTCAGTAACAGGTAATTCAGTAGTAAACTATTATCAAAATACTGTTATTAAATACTGTTTGTTATATAAAAAGCGTAACTTTATTTTTGATGTAACTTGTTATTATATGTTATACATTATTCTGGCTAATTTCCTTTTTTGAAAATACGGCAAACTTTAAGTACACCCAAAGTAATATTAAATCGTTTTAATATTGAATATTTATTGTTAAATATACAGGCTTAATTTTAACTTGTATGATAATTAACAAGTTGTAACACTTTAATATTTCTTGCTACTCAGTAATAAGAAAGGTAGATTTCAATTGTGGCCGTCATCTCTACTTATCTTCGTGTATATCTTTAGTTCGCACAACACTGATGGGATAATAGCTCTCAATGTTGACATCCCAATATAATATCAACCCTTTCAAACATTTTTAAAGTCCATAATCTTGAATCCTTATGAGACAAAAGCATTTACAATCATATATATTTCTTTATATAAACGTGGACTTGATTTAGTTCATTTAATCCGAAATTATGTTTAATTCAATTATAACGGTTAAATGTTTTTTATAACATTAAGCGGGATTTCATTTTATCTTGAAACGCTATTAAAAATATATATATGCCTAAATATTGGTTGGAATTATTTGAAAATTGTATGAAAAGTGTAAATTTGGATTAGCTTGTGAAATATTCCAGGTAACAATTTTGCCCAAATTCGAAATGCTTGAAACATTTTCTTAGTTAAGACTGGCTCACAAACAATTCATCCAAAGTATATAAAAATGCTGCCTCTGTACAGAGTTCGAGCTATAAACATGAAATTTGGCAAGTAATTGAATTTTCACTTCAATACTATAAACCGTTTTAGTTAAGTGTTAACGAAATTCCCGCTCGATATCTTTGTGAATGGTACATTATTAACAAGATTTTTGGCATATAAAAACACTCCAACATTAGCAACATAGTTTGATATCTGTCTAAGCGGCGTTAGGTTGGACTGTGCGTTAGGCAAGTGGCATTAGTAAATTGAGACATATAATGTTGAAATAATTTCACCAAATATTCGTTGATGGTTAAAATAAGAATATCATCTGTCCCTGTCTGTTATTGCATTAGACACAAGATATGAACAAAGAAACATTTTTTTCAACAAGAATTCTTTGATTAAACAAACATTTTCGGAATTTAAATCCCATTATGAACTAAACCCTTGTGGTCAAAAAGTGATGGATGATATAATGCTATCTAGGGGTATAGCATATTAACCCGCAAAGGTTCCTTTTTAAGTAGCTCAAATCCAATTAACACATCGAATTCTGACATAATTTGACCTCCAGCAGATCCCTTCTTCCGGTAAAGAATTATACCCCCCGTTTAGTTAATCATGCGGCAAACTCAACCTTGAACTAATCCACCTGGTCTACTTATATTCATAATAAATCTACTGCCTCAAGGAAAGAAACTCCTTTTTCTTATAACCCTCGATAACCTTATCTTCCCTGGGAATATCTTCCGGGTGAAATAAAACACCATGGTCAACTTATTTGTCTTGTAAATATTACTGTTTTGGTCAAGTGTTCTTCAGTTATTTCAAACACTTTATCTTTACACCACTTTATAGTTACATAATATATGTAAAAGCAGTACCTTTTTGGGGCTATATTGTGGAATAGTTGAGTTAAAAGTTTAGCTCAAATGTGAATGTTCTCGATTTTGAAAGTTTTCTTTAGTTAAGATTTACTAACGAACTCATCCAACCTATGTGCAAGTACTGCCTTTTTGCCAAATTTAATCTTATTATTGTAAAATAAATATATACATATATACATATTATAAATATGTACATATATACATACTATATATACATACAAATATACATATACATATGCACATATAAGTTCTCGAATTATGTGGTTTCGTATTTTGAGGGTTATGATCGGAGAAAATCTAAAAGACTTCCCGGAAATTCCGTCGTCAGGGTGAATCCAATAGGCGGATTTCTCTGAAATCTACATTATACTGATTTTTGCTTCTGTTTGTATTTATTTTAATTGATGGCTTATGTATATAGTTTAATGGAGGGATTAAAGTACATTATTACATACAAATTAAAATAAGCTTTACTAAAACATAATCTGTTACTAAAATATAATTTTAGTAAAAACTTCAACCTACTATCCAAGTATAAGAGCAACAAACAAAAACAAACAATAATAAGCAATAGAAATAACTTCCACATAAATAACATAAATTTCTACGTATAATTATGAAAATGCTCGGAACCTGAGATATAAAAAATAGAACCTGAGCCATATTGATCACTGATTGGTTAAGGCATAACTAATCACGCTACAGCTCTGTTCCGTCAACGCAGGTGTGTAAGCAGATAGTTTTAGTAATATTTTCGGTATAAAATCCATGAATTGAAGATGAATACACAACAAAGCAAAAATATTGTAATAATGACATGTATTAACAAAGTTTTAACACAACATCGTAAACTAAAGGAACGTACACAAGGGTCATTTGAATATGATAAAATCAAGTACAACTACCTTAAACATTTCAATAATTTTATAATTTATTTTACGTTTCATGCAAACTTGGTAGGTAAATAAATATTTTGAAGAGAGTATATCAAGAAACCAACATGACAATGAGATTAGGAGTATTTTTGTCTTATACTATTTTATATACAGACTATATCGGTGTTAGCCTATCATAAAAATATCCCGATTTTTTATAATAGTCACATCGATCAGAAATATGAACGATTCATGATATTCATGTAAATTATTATACGTGTGGATAATGGAAACCTGGATTCAAATGTCGGAATCGAGCAAAAATACATCTCTACACAACCATAAATTCTCCACATTACCTTTTATTTCTGAGAGAATACATTGAACTGCCACTTTTAACTGTCCTGACCCACTTCCATAAACTAGAAAGGAATGTGTTGACACATACTCGTATGTGCTCAGAGCTCTGACTGATAGTGAGGTGTGAAGCATTCCTGCGGCAAACATCTGCACACATGTTTCCGCCGTGGGACAAGCAACGCTGTCTGTATTATCCAATGTGTTGACACATATGTGCTCAGAGCTGTGACTGATAGTGAGGTGTGAAGCATTCCTGCGGCAAACATCTGCACACATGTTTCCGCCGTGGGACAAGCAACGCTGTCTGTATTATCCAATGTGTTGACACATATGTGCTCAGAGCTGTGACTGATAGTGAGGTGTGAAGCATTCCTGCGGAAAACAACTGCAAACATGTTTCCGCTGTGGGACAAGCAACACTATCTGTATAATCCAATGTGTTGAAACATACTCGTATGTGCTCAGAGCTCTGACTGATAGTGAGGTGTGCCTGCGGAAAATAACTGCAAACATGATTCCGCCGTGGGACAAGCAACACTGTCTGTATTATCCAATGTGTTGACACATATGTGCTCAGAGCTCTGACTGATAGTGAGGTGTGAAGCATTCCTGCGGAAAACATCTGCAAACATGTTTCCGCCGTGGGACAAGCAACGCTGTCTGTATTATCCAATGTGTTGAAACATACTCTTATGTGCTCAGAGCTCTGACTGATAGTGAGGTGTGAAGCATTCCTGCGGAAAACATCTGCAAACATGTTTCCGCCGTGGGACAAGCAACACTTTATGTATTATCCAATGTGTTGAAACATACTCTTATGTGCTCAGAGCTCTGACTGATAGTGAGGTGTGAAGCATTCCTGCGGAAAACATCTGCAAACATGTTTCCGCCGTGGGACAAGCAACGCTGTCTGTATTATCCAATGTGTTGAAACATACTCTTATGTGCTCAGAGCTCTGACTCATAGTGAGGTGTGAAACATTCCTGCGGAAAACATCTGCAAACACGTTTCCGCCGTGGGACAAGCAACGCTGTCTGTATTATCCAATGTGTTGAAACATACTCTTATGTGCTCAGAGCTCTGACTGATAGAGAGGTGTGAAGCATTTCCTGCGGAAAACATCTGCAAACATGTTTCCGCCGTGGGACAAGCAACACTGTCTGTATTATCCAATGTGTTGAAACATACTCTTATGTGCTCAGAGCTCCGACTGATAGTGAGGTGTGAAGCATTCCTGCGGAAAACATCTGCAAACATGTTTCCGCCGTGGGACAAGGAACACTGTCTGTATTGTCCAATGTGTTGAAACATACTCTTATGTGCTCAGAGCTCTGACTGATAGTGAGGTGTGAAGCATTCCTGCGGAAAACATCTGCAAACATGTTTCCGCCGTGGGACAAGCAACACTGTCTGTATTATCCAATGTGTTGACACACATGTGCTCAGGGCTCTGACTGATAGTGAGGTGTGAAGCATTCCTGCGGAAAACATCTGCAAACATGTTTCCGCCGTGGGACAAGCAACACTGTCTGTATTATCCAATGTGTTACTGTGTGAAACAATGAGTTGTGCACTTTTGTTCAACCTCAATATACGGCACAAGGCATCGAACAACATAACCAGTAAATTACTCCAATAGTAAAACGTATTCTTTGTTTACTCATTGTTCTCAAAAGTGTGAATAAAATATTTAGTAACACATGTACATTTTGGAATGCAACATATACGGCAAGAGCCGTTAAACCTTTTATATATCCCACCGTGTGAAACCTTTTACGTTCTTATTTGGTGCCAACACTGAGTTTCCTTATGATAAATCAAAACTGCATGATAAGTGTGACAGAATACACGTAAGAGGCTGAATGTAATTCTTGCAAAATTGACTATTAAAAATACAAACTGTGTGGAAAAATCCTTCATTAAATTGTAATTTAAAACACGTTGTTCTTCGGAAAAATAATTTCTTTTATATTTTGATGTTTAGTGTTATTTGTATTAGATTTTATTATTATTAGTACTATTATTTTCAATAGCCGTGTTTATTAGACTTAAATTTCAATAAAATTAGCTTCATTCGCTTTTCTCCTCTATGTAGAAATGAAACACGTATTAATGATATATATATATATATATATATATATATATATATATATATATATATATATAAAATTTTTAACATTTGCATTAGAAAGCGTACATCAATAAAAAAGTGAATATAATTTGTAAAATTATTGTAATTTTGTAAATAAGTGATTGTAAAACTTACTATTGTGTAGGGTTTACAGGATATACTAATATAAGTAAAATGCAGCCAAGAGAAAGGGTGACAGCTCCAATGAGGCAAGAAAAAAATAAAGAAGGAAACGCTACAGGAGTGGCAGAACCGATGGACACCGGGAGATACGAGCAGAAGGACATCAGCGTCTGGCTCTCCCGGAAGCAGGGGGCTACGGATTTTCCCTGCCCAGTTATTGACGGGAGACGGACAGTTTACCGCCTACCTGTTTAAGAAGGACTGCACCAAACGCCGATGTGCAAATACTGCGCGGACAAAATTGACGATGGACTACAATAGCAGCACCGAAGAAATCATAGGCACTAGCCTCACCCCCTCATGCGTGGTGACCTATATGATCGAACAAGAGGAAAACTAGTCAGCTGTTGCAGCCTACGCACAGCACCTTCTGAATGGCCGCATAAAAGGACATCTACGGTGAGAGGGAAGAGGATGTTTTTTAGTGGGCAAGAATCCCACACTACCGACGCTTCTCTATAAAAATATACATAAGTAAAACGCCAGAGATAAGCTCAACTATGCTAAAGGAATATATAAATATTAATAAAAGTAAATGCAATATCGAAAAAAGAAATTAAAAAGTACCAGAAAATAAAAATATTCACGAATTTTTAATATAAATTAAAGTAAAAGGTTAATATGTTTATTTTTATAACATTCTTATTCATGTACAAAATAATAGCACCTGTTTACTATGGGAATAATAACACATAGCCACCACCGATTGCAACTCACGGGTAGTTAGTTGCCAAGTTTACATGTAATGAAGAGACTAAACAACCACACAAGCCAGGACACATTGGTAAACAGACCAGGTGCTCAGCAGTATTCAGTATGCAACCACTGTCTGGGCTACTTCACTGGAGAGTATCTCACTTTACTAATTGTAGCTCACAGGTAGTTAGTTGCCAAGTTTACATGTAATGAAGAGACTAAACAACCACACAACCCAGGACACATTGGTAAAACAGACCAGGTGCTCAGCAGTATTCAGTATGCAACCACTGTCTGGGTTACGTCACTGGAGAGTATCTCACTTTACTAATTGTAGCTCACAGGTAGTTAGTTGCCAAGTTTACATGTAATGAAGAGACTAAAAAAAACCACACAAGCCAGGACACATTGGTAAACAGACCAGGTGCTCAGCAGCAGTATTCAGTATGCAACCACTGTCTGAGCTACTTCACTGGAGAGTATCTCACTTTACTAATTGTAGCTCACAGGTAGTTAGTTGCCAAGTTTACATGTAATGAAGAGACTAAACAACCACACAAGCCAGGACACATTGGTAAACAGACCAGGTGCTCAGCAGTATTCAGTATGCAACCACTGTCTGAGCTACTTCACTGGAGAGTATCTCACTTTACTAATTGTAGCTCACAGGTAGTTAGTTGCCAAGTTTACATGTAATGAAGAGACTAAACAACCACACAAGCCAGGACACATTGGTAGACCAGGTGCTCAGCAGTATTCAGTATGCAACCACTGTCTGAGCTACTTCGAGAGTTTCTCACTTTTACTAATTGTAGCTCACAGGTAGTTAGTTGCCAAGTTTACATGTAATGAAGAGACTAAACAACCACACAACCCAGGACACATTGGTAAACAGACCAGGTGCTCAGCAGTATTCAGTATGCAACCACTGTCTGGGTTACGTCACTGGAGAGTATCTCACTTTACTAATTGTAGCTCACAGGTAGTTAGTTGCCAAGTTTACATGTAATGAAGAGACTAAACAACCACACAAGCCAGGACACATTGGTAAACAGACCAGGTGCTCAGCAGTATTCAGTATGCAACCACTGTCTGGGTTACGTCACTGGAGAGTATCTCACTTTACTAATTGTAGCTCACAGGTAGTTAGTTGCCAAGTTTACATGTAATGAAGAGACTAAACAACCACACAAGCCAGGACACATTGGTAAACAGACCAGGTGCTCAGCAGTATTCAGTATGCAACCACTGTCTGGGTTACGTCACTGGAGAGTATCTCACTTTACTAATTGTAGCTCACAGGTAGTTAGTTGCCAAGTTTACATGTAATGAAAAGACTAAACAACCACACAAGCCAGGACACATTGGTAAACAGACCAGGTGCTCAGCAGTATTCAGTATGCAACCACTGTCTGGGCTAATTCACTGGAGAGTATCTCACTTCACTAATTGTAGCTCACAGGTAGTTAGTTGCCAAGTTTACATGTAATGAAGAGACTAAACAACCACACGACCCAGGACACATTGGTAAACAGACCAGGTGCTCAGCAGTATTCAGTATGCAACCACTGTCTGGGTTACGTCACTGGAGAGTATCTCACTTTACTAATTGTAGCTCACAGGTAGTTAGTTGCCAAGTTTACATGTAATGAAGAGACTAAACAACCACACAAGCCAGGACACATTGGTAAACAGACCAGGTGCTCAGCAGTATTCAGTATGCAACCACTGTCTGGGCTACTTCACTGGAGAGTATCTCACTTTACTAATTGTAGCTCACAGGTAGTTAGTTGCCAAGTTTACATGTAATGAAGAGACTAAACAACCACACAAGCCTGGACACATTGGTAAACAGACCAGGTGCTCAGCAGTATTCAGTATGCAACCACTGTCTGGGTTACGTCACTGGAGAGTATCTCACTTTACTAATTGTAGCTCACAGGTAGTTAGTTGCCAAGTTTACATGTAATGAAGAGACTAAACAACCACACAAGCCAGGACACATTGGTAAACAGACCAGGTGCTCAGCAGTATTCAGTATGCAACCACTGTCTGGGCTACTTCACTGGAGAGTATCTCACTTTACTAATTGTAGCTCACAGGTAGTTAGTTGCCAAGTTTACTTGTAATGAAGAGACTAAACAACCACACAAGCCAGGACACATTGGTAAACAGACCAGGTGCTCAGCAGTATTCAGTATGCAACCACTGTGTAGGCTATTTCACAATCCGGCCACGTGTCTGTAATATCCCTCTATTTCGATAATATATGTCGTAGTGTTGCCATTTAAAATGATTTTGAGATATGTATGCATATAAAGAGAATATCTTTTATGCTATTTACAGTGTTATCTTTAAATATATTGGTGTAGTTTAAGGGTACAAATAGGTTTGACCGATTTTTATGCTAGTACTCCTAATAGTACCCTAGTATTCATAATACTCATAGTGGCCTTATAATTATAATACTCAAAGTTCATAGTACTCATAACCCTCAAAGTACCTAGTACTCATAACACTCATATTAAGCTGTCTAATACTCATAATAATCATAGTACCTATTACTCATAATACTCATAGTAGCCTAGTACTTATAATACTCAAATTGAATAGTACTCATAACCATAATAGTACCTAGTACTCATAAACCTCATAGTACCTAGTACTCATGTCACTCATATTAGGCTGTCTAGTACTTATAATAATCATAGTACCAATTACTCATAATACTCATATTAGGCTTGTACTTATAATACTCAAAATTAATAGTACTCATAACCATAATAGTAGGCCTACTTAGTACTCATAACACTCATAGTAGCCTCTCTAGTGCACATAATACTCATAGTATTATGTACTCATAATAAATATAGTTCCTAATTAAAGTTAGTTCAACAGTAAATATCGGTAATATCCCAGCATGATTTTACATGACTGAAACATCATAGAGCACATAGAGCGCATAGAGCGCATAGAGCATATAGAGCGCATATAGCACATAGAGCAAACCTGAAAGTGTAAATTTAATTTGTGCATTAAGATGTACCGCAGATTAGCACCGCGATTAATGTCATGAGAGCAAATCGTATGGTGTAGGAAGCATTAAATACAGTACGATATTATAAATATATTACCAAAATTGTGTTTTCAAACTAACTTACAGTTTTTATATTTATTTACTAAATTGTTGAAGGTAAATACTTAAGAGGAGTCATACTGAAAAAAAAAAACTATTAAACTAAATAGCAAATAGTATTTTATTTAGCTACCTATTTATAATTTTTATAAATGTGCATTGGAAAAAAACCAACATATCCTATATTCACTCTCTTCAGATTTCTAAATCTTTTTAACAGCCTTATTGTTAAATGCATGAATGCACATAAAATAGACGCACTAATATCAAATTTCCAGCTCAAAGTGTCCTTGATTTATAGCGCTTTATGTAAATTACAAACATGTATATTCAAATATTTTGGAAAAACGTTTTGTAATTGTAAATGATCCTATATTAAAAAGATTGAGAAGGAAATGAGCAGATTTTGAACAAAACTCTTAACTTAATAACTTATGATCAAACAATTGTGTGAATAGGTTTTTACACCGAAGGAAAACATTGATATCAAGTCTAACTAAAGAATGTTCATAGCCACAATCTGATTACAATCCTACAAACATAACATATTTTAATAAGCTATTACATTTTTTAACAAAATCATCTAATTGTAATAAGGAATTGTGAGATAAATCATCAACTCCAAACACCGCGTAGCGTACACGTTAAGTGGGGTATATCTCAGTTCGCTGACTGCAACAACATGACAATTTTACTGCAGAGGAAAACTGGGTTATCCTTTAATTTACGAGAAGCGAAACGGTAATCCTAAGTTTTAATCATTTACTGCTCATAGTACAGTGATCTGTGCAATTTGTCGATTATTTTTATAGTGTGTTGAGGAAAATCTATCAAGTTGTGTAGTATTAGCCTGGAAATCCGGTTGTGACAGAATCACTGTGTAGAGAGTTATACATGAAGAGAGACCAGGCCCTAACATTTTAGGGTGTAAAACCCTAAGATTGCCTTCAGCTCATTTTGGCCACTTCGCACCTAAGCATCTAATCCATAGGTTTACAAAAGAGTTTTCAAAAGCTACTTTAGTTATTTAACGTAATTATTATGTTTTGGAGTGCGGAATTAGAAAATGCAAGTTGTTTCGTCATATGGAATATCCATCTAAAGTGTCCTAAATATATTCCGTCATTATTCTAACGCTCTATATTCCCTGACATCTTCTTTCCATCTCTTTTACATCCTGATGGAATCGTACTCCTTGCGCTTCACATTCAGCTCTCAAATTTCCTGGAAAGTTTTTAAGATGCGAAAAGAGGAAATGCGCTTTAAAACTATCAAGCACATAAAGCTTGGAAAGCTTTTAGCAATTTATCACTAGAGTTTTGTAGTCATAATCTTTGTTGCTGCCTAGCATTTTTGCAACAACCTATTTAAATGCAATCCACTCTTCTCTTTAATAAACTTTTAATTATCCATGATCTTTCTAAGGTTTGTTCAAAAGAAATATTTTCCTTTAATTTCCCCTCAGAGAGACATGGAAACTTTGGGACCAAGCATTTGAAGCATTCGCCATCTTTTTGAAGAGATTTTACGTATTTCTTCATCAATCCCTATTTAAAAATGTGGTACGATACCTTTTTGAGGAGTTACCATAGATACTTTGATGGCATTATTTTCACCAATAATGAGCAATGCTGATAGATAACTCTTTTCAGTCCAATTATTTTGTCGGTCTCGACTTTCCCTTAGACAAAGAAAACAAGGGTATTTATTATAAGCAACTTGCTTTCCCAGCAGCATGCACCCCAGCAGCATGCACCCCAGCAGCATGCACCCCAGCAGCATGCACCCCAGCAGCATGCACACCAGCAGCATGCACCCCAGCAGCATGCACAAACTCTATACAATTAGGTTGAAGTAAACCAAGTCCAAATTCTCGTAGGTTTACTTGAGGTTCATAGAATGACCTACAGGAATGTAAGCATAAAAACTGCCTCATGATTTATTTTTGATGAATCTATTAAAAAACGCTATCTTCTGCATTATATAGCATTTTTTAATAACCCTTAAACGATCTGACACGTGATCCGAGATTAGGAAATTACCCAACGAAAATGCCCCTGGCCGTAAAAAAACATCCTTCGAGATACTACCTAAATCCAAGCTTAGATCACGTAAGAGCTCGTTACCCTATTAAATTTATAATACCTACGTACGTATGTACCTACTCATCTACTTACCTACTTATTTAGTTAAGTGTAGTAGAGAAGGACAGAGTGGCAGTGCAACAGTTGTTATTACGATATAGCGATACACAATTTTAACAGTAATTCAAATTAATTCTGTTTTCTAATAATAATTAGTTTTTAAGGTCACTGGTAAGAATAAATAAAAAAATGGTGGCCTCTGGATAATACAAAAATAGCTGCTATAATATATAATGATATCATATAGATTTATACCCTTTCACATCTCATGAATAACAGTTACAACTGTCAATATGGTTCTTTTGCTCTCGCCAAACCATAAGAATCCCATTACGAAAAGATTTTTCCTGTCATTGATCCAACTTTGGAGATCGTCAACACCCGTTTACAAAATTTTTGAGGCGCCTATGCTTTATCTTGATCTCCTAGCTTTAATACAAAAATTCGAAATATACTTTTTTCACAGTCCGTAATATTAAGCTGTAGCTTCAATTCGTTATATTCTCCAAAAATGTAACAGAAACTATCAGGTGAGTTAATACACTTCCGCTGAGCCATATTTATGGGTAGGTAGCCTAAACCGTGTACTAATTCACACTGAAATGATAACTTGTGAGTCAAAACAATACAATCTAAAATAGTTATCTTCTTATGGAGAAATAAATGAAAATTTTAGAAGAAGTAAAAAAATAAATTTTCGGTAAAAAACGGAATCCAAGAAATGAGAACTGAAACATGACATTACTCACACTTGAGCTGAAGACACTAACACCAGAATAAGTAGATAGAATTCCTAACTGTATGTAAAAAGATGAATTAAGGAAAGAACTAATGTAAATTTCCCAACTGCACTTGACATTTTCTAGAAAAGACTCATAACAACAACAATATTTATTTCGTTTTATGGTGGAACTAAAAAATAACATAAAATCAAAATTTATTGAAAAATGTTAAATTGTAATGAATTTTGTTGGTGCATAACCTAATTTTCTGGAATTTCTTAATATGTTTTTCGGTTTCACCACCCTAAAATAAATATAATTACATGAAAATAATGAAACAGGTTTTTGAGTAGATCTGGACTGGATGAGGAGGACCGGTCTCCTGACCTCATGATAACTCCCACCTCTGATATGGTGGAGTTTTGTATAATCATTTCCTAAATTTGATGTAACTATCTCAAGTGGTTAGGGATAATGATTTATTTCCATTTGATTTGTTACAATCTCAATAAATTTATTAATTGGAATTTCAAATTCTTAAAAGCACAAGAAAGGGCTCTTTCTATAATCATTTATTGTGTTATTATAGTCCATGAGATCATTACCATTTTTCTTTGATGCGAAGTTTTATAACAATTTCATTAAATTTAAAACAATTACCTAATGTTGTATAAAAAGTTGTGTTTTGTTCTTAATTTTTCATTAATTTGCTCTCAACCAGGTGTTATTATTGCACAATTTTTATCTATATTAAAATTTTGGTTTAACTAACAAGTTACTTTTTTATTGTAGAAATGGTTACCATATTGTAATAGCTTTACTTAAAAACTTGAAACTTTTAATGCTTGCATTAGAAGATATTTTACATTTTTATAGCCAGGTTCATGTTGTTATCTCACAGAGTTCTCAATTTGTAGAATAAATAATTAAGAATATAGATATACAGTCGGGAATAAAACACCGTATAAGCATGAATATATTGTGAAATATGTTTTCCACATCCTTCCAAATTGCTTTAAACACCTTTATACTGTACATGCCACAATCATATCAAAGTATATATTTGCTTAATGAACAACTGGAGTAAAAGCGGTTTTGACATTTTAAACCAACTTTAGTACAGTCCCCTACAAATATCTGCACTATATACAAACGGAAGCCAATTCCTCGTTTTACGTCAAGTTTAAATAAGGGCTGAATATTAATTACGTCATTAATTAAAGAAATTATTAAAAATAAGATTTGATATTTTTATGAGATTGTAAGTCTTCACAAGATACTAAAACATTTAAATATACGGCCTTAAGGCTTCATGTTTCGTACAATATGTTTCGTTCAAATACTCTGTCCACTGCATATGTTGATGTCACCATCGATACTATAAACTATATTTAAAGTGCTGTTTACAGTTTAAAGTGCTGTGCAGTTTATTACAAACTAGTTTGATATTATACTAAACCAATGTTTAGGTAATACAACTAACAATCATAACTGGAATATTCAACAGCTACAGAACTCACTCAATGTATCAAAGTCAGAGAGAGCTTAATCAGTGAGGGGATGTGCCATTCCGGTATTACCGCGAGCTCTATCCCGCCTTTAAGCCGCGTAAAATATCCCACTTAAGCCCATCCATATTACAATGTAATTGGCAGACGGATATATTCCCCTTACCTATCGTCTATTGACATATTCAGGAGTATCTTTATTCATACAACTATTTACAAACAAACAACAACCAGCGATCCACTCTTTCCTGTTACAAACGGCTTTGATCTAGTATCTGTAATTTTGTGATGGTATGGTATGAAAGAATTATTTTCATTTCAAGGAGAAATAAACTTTTATGTTTTCTCTCTACAAGATAAACCATTTGTAACATTTTGTGAGTAACTTGCCGTGAGGATGGTTTTATGGACAGTAGAATGTTAATAGCATTCATATTTTCATGTTTTCTCTTAAGATTAAACATTTTTCAATTAAATTAAAACTCGTCACCTGAATGGTTTGTTGTTATGACATTTTCAGTAAAATCGTTTAATGCTCGTGTGACTGGTACCTGTCCATAGCCGAGCCCCATAGGCAGGCCTATATGACTGTGTTATAATGTTAATTACTGTCTTATGCAACAACCATCATACGCCTACATGGGGACGGCCCGTGTGGTTGCCATGTGAGCCTAGGTGCAATTCATTTAAGAAATATTTATTATTAGAACATAATACCGTAAACCAGCCTAAAAAGGTTTTTTCGTACAAAATGGCGGCTTTTAAAATAAGATCAATAGTGTACGTTAAACGGCCGCCAATTTTGTATAGGATCAATGTTTTAGGAATCATTCTATAAAATAAATAGAGCACTTTGAGTACGTACAGATTGATTGAAGTGTTAACAAAATGAATAGACTATACCTATATGTTCGATCTACGATTATATTTAATACAACTTCCCATGTAGATGAACTGTCGGTGGGTTGAGGGCGAGGGGGGTGGGCAGGTATATTGTCACTGGGGTAGTGAACAAACAAACAATCGCATGACCAACTCATTGTCGATAAAACAGTCGGTGTAGATAAACAAGTAATGTTTTATCGAGGTTTGTATACACTTTGATTATGTTGAATTTGTGAGTACATTTACAAAACAGGAATAGACAACACCTACAAGCACCACTGATGTAAATTGTAAAAAAAACAGTACAAATAACCCTGCGTAGTTACACAGTTTAATTTATTCAATAGTTCTTCGACATACAGTAATACGATTACGCTAGAACGTACTAGTGTCCGCGGCGTCGTTATAAAGTAGCGTCACATCGTGGTCCCGCTGTCAGTATCTTCCACCACATCGCTTGTCAGAAACAATGAACTCCGTCACTAGTCAATCCTGAATGTCGCAGCAGACTCCTTCTCAAGTAACACTTTCATCATATACAGTAACAAGATTACGCTAGAGTGTACTACTGTCCGCGACGTCGTTATAAAATAGCGTCACATCGCCGTCCGCTGTCAGTATCTTCCACCACATCGCTTGTCAGAAACAATGATCTCCGTCACTAGTCAATCCTGAATGTCGCAACAGACTCCTTCTCAAGTAACACTTTCATCATATACAGTAACAAGATTCCCCCCCCCCCCCCCACCCCCCCCCCCCCCCACCCCCCCCCCCCCCCACCCCCCCCCCCCCCCACCCCCCCCCCCCCCCACCCCCCCCCCCCCCCACCCCAAAATTACAGCAGTTCAGATATGTTGATCACTAACCCACCAGGTTTAATGCACTAAATATCAGCAACTAGTTATCAACGTGATAATAATTACAGTTGAGCGCTAGGTTAATTACATCTAATCCATCCTCTGATTATAGGTAACAATGGAATGAAGATTGCAGCAGTTCAGATATGTTGATCACTAACCACAGGATTAATGCACTACATATCAGTACAACTAGTTATATCCAACGTGAAGAATAATTACAGTTGAGCGCTAAGTTAATAAACATCTAATCCATCTCTAGAGTATAACGGAACCAATTGAAATGTATATTACAGCAGTTCAGATCTTGATGATTAGCTAACCACAGGTTAAATGTAACAAAATACCAGCAACAAGATAACAACGTAATAATAAACAACAGTTGAGCGCTAAGTTAATTACAACTAATCAATCTCAGAGGTATTAGGTAACAATGGAAATGTAAAATTACAGCAGTTTTCAGATTATGTTGATCACATAACCCACACAGGTATAATGCCACGTAAAATATCAAGCAACTAATTTATCAACGAGGATAATACATACAGATGAGAGCGCTAAGTTAATTACCTCTAAATCCAACTCTGAGTATAGGTAACAATGGAAAATGTAAATTTTTACAGGCAGATCCAGATATGGTTAGATCACTAACCACAGGTTAATAATGCACTAAAATGTCAGCAACTAGTTATATCAACGAAAAAAAATAAAATACAGTTTGGATGCGCTACGTTAATTACATCTAATCCATCTCTGAGTATAGGTAACAATTGAATGTAAATTAACAGAAGTTCGGATATGTTTGAATCAATAATCCACAGGTTTAATGCACTAAATATCAGCAACCTAGTAATTAACGCTGAAACAATAATTACAGTTAGAGACGCTAAGGTTAACATTTAACATCTAATCCATCTCTGAGTATAGGTTAACCATGAAAGGTAACATAACAGAAGTTCGGATATGTTGTATCACTAAACACAGGTTTAATGCACTAAATATCAGCAACTAGTTATCAACGTGACAATCAATTAACAGTTGAGCGCTAAGTTAATTACATCTAACCCATCTCCTGGAGTATAGGAAAAACAATGGGAAGGTAAATTACAGCAGTGTTCAGATATGTTTGAACACTAACCACAGGTTTTTAATGCACTAAATAACAGCAACTATTTAATCAACGTGACATATAATTACAGTTAAGCATTAAGTATTTTAAAGACATCTAATCCATCTCTGAGTATAGGTAACAATGGAATGTAAAATTACAGCAGTTCAGATATGTTGAATCTACTCAACCACAGGTTTAATGCACTACACCTATCAGCAACTATTGATCAACGTGACAATAATTACAGTTGAGCGCTAAGTTTAATTAGCATCTAATCCATCTCTGAGATATAAGGTAACAATGGTAATGTAAATTAGCAGCATGTTTCAGATATGTGTTGATCACTAACCACACAGGTTTAATGCACTAAATATCTAGCAACTAGTTATCAACGTGAACCAATAATCTTACAGTTTGAGCACGCTAAGTTAATTACATTCTAATCCATCTCTGAGTATAGGTAACAATGGAATGTAAATTACAGCAGTTCAGATATGTTGATCACTAACCACAGGTTTAATGCACTAAATATCAAGCAACTAGTTATCAACCGTGACAATAATTACAGTTGAGCGCTAAGTTAATCTACATATAATCCTTCTCTGAGTATAGGTAACAATTGAATGTAAATTACAGCAGTTCAGATATGTTGATCACTAACCACAGGTTTAATGCACTAAATATCAGCAACTAGTTTATCAACGTGACAATAAATTTACAGTTTGAGCGCTAAGTTAATTACACATCTAAAATCCATCTCTGTAGTATAGGGTAACAATGAATGATAAATTACAGCAGTTCAGATATGATTGAATCACTAACCACAGGTTAATGAACACTAGAATATCAGCAACCTAGTTAATTCAACATGTGACAATAATTACAGTTGGAGCGCCTAAGTTAATTACATCTAATCCATCTCTGAGTAATAGGTAACAATGGAATGTAAATTACAGCAGTTTCAGATAATGTTTGATCACTAACCACAGGTTTTAATGCACTAAATATCAGCAAACTAGTTATCAAACGTGACAATAATTAACATCGAGTTGAGCGCTAGTTAATTACATCTAATCCCATTCTCTGAGTATAGGTAACACAATGAATGTAAATTACAGCATTTCAGATATTTTGATCACTAACCACAGGTTTAATGCACTAAATATCAGCAACTAGTTATCAACGTGACAATAATTACAGTTGAGCGCTAAGTTAATTACATCTAATCCCATCTCTGAGTATAGGTAACAATGTAATAGGTAAATTACAGCAGTTCCAGATATGTTGATCAACTAACCACAGGTTTAATGCAACCTAAATATCATGCAACTAAGTTATTCAACACGTGACAATAATTACAGTTTGAGCGCTAAGTTAATTACATCTAATCCAATCTCTGAGTATCATGGTAACAATGGAATGTTAAATTACAGCAGTTCAGCACTATGAGTGAACTCACTAACCACAGTTTTAATGCACTAAATATCAGCAACTAGATTATCAACGTGACAATAATTACAGTTGACGCACTAAGTTAATTACATCTAATTCCATCTCTGAGTATAGGTAACAATGGAATGTAAATTACAGCAGTTCAGATATGTTGATCACTAACCACAGGTTTAATGCAACTAAATATCAGCAACTAGTTATCCAACGTGACAATAATTACAGTTGAGCGCTAAGTTAAATTACATCTAATCCATCTCTGAGTATAGGTAACAATGGAATGTAAATTAACAGCAGTTTCAGATATGTTGATCACTAACCACAGGTTTAATGCACTAAAGTATCAGCAACTAGTTATCAACGTGATAATAATTACAGTTGAGCGCTAAGTTTAATTACATCTTAATCCATCTCTGAGTATAGGTAAAAATGTAATGTAAATTACAGCAGTTCAGATATGTTGATCACCTAACCACAGGTTTAATGCACTAAATATCAGCAACTATCTAGTTTTATCAACGTGACAATAATTACAGTTGAGCTAATGTTAATTACATCTAATCCATTCTCTGAGTATAGGTAACAATGTAATGTAAAATTACAGCAGTTCAGATATGTTGATCACTAACCACAGGTTTAATGCACTAAAATTATCAGCAACTAGTTATCAACGTGACAATAATTACAGTTGAGCGCTAAGTTAATTACATCTAATCCATCTCTGAGTATAGGTAACAATGGAATGTAAACATTACAGCAGTTCAGATATGTTGATCACTAACCACAGGTTTAATGCACTAAATATCAGCAACTAGTTATCAACGTGACAATAATTACAGTTGAAGCGCTAAGTTAATTACATCTAATCCATCTTCTGAGTATAGGTAACAATGTAATTGTAAATTACAGCAGTTCAGATATGTTTGATCACTAACCAACAGGTTTAATGCACTAAATTATCAGCAACTAGTTATCAACGTGATAATAATTACAGTTGAGCGCTAAGTTAATTACATCTAATCCATCTCTGAGTATAGGTAACAATGTAATGTAAATTACAGCAGTTCAGATATGTTGATCACTAACCACAGGTTTAATGCACTAAATATCAGCAACTAGTTATCAACGTGACAATAATTACAGTTGAGCGCTAAGTTAATTACATCTAATCCATCTCTGAGTATAGGTAACAATGTAATGTAAATTACAGCAGTTCAGATATGCTGATCACTAACCACAGGTTTAATGCACTAAATATCAGCAACTAGTTATCAACGTGACAATAATTACAGTTGAGCGCTAAGTTAATTACATCTAATCCATCTCTGAGTATAGGTAACAATGGAATGTAAATTACAGCAGTTCAGATATGCTGATCACTAACCACAGGTTTAATGCACTAAATATCAGCAACTAGTTATCAACGTGACAATAATTACAGTTGAGCGCTAAGTTAATTACATCTAATCCATCTCTGAGTATAGGTAACAATGTAATGTAAATTACAGCAGTTCAGATATGTTGATCACTAACCACAGGTTTAATGCACTAAATATCAGCAACTAGTTATCAACGTGATAATAATTACAGTTGAGCGCTAAGTTAATTACATCTAATCCATCTCTGAGTATAGGGTAACAATGGAATGTAGATTACAGCAGTTCAGATATGCTGATCACTTAACCACACAGGTTTAATGCACTAAATATCAGCAACTAGTTATCAACGTGATAAATAATTACAGTTGAGCGCTAAGTTAAATTACATCTAATCCATCTCTGAGTATAGGTAACAATGTAATGTAAATTACAGCAGTTCAGATATGTTGGATCACTAACCACAGGTTTAATGCACTAAATATCAGCAACTAGTTATCAACGTGACAATAATTACAGTTGAGCGCTAAGTTAATTACATCTAATCCATCTCTGAGTATAGGTAACAATGGAATGTAGATTACAGCAGTTCAGATATGTTGATCACTAACCACAGGTTTAATGCACTAAATATCAGCAACTAGTTATCAACGTGACAATAATTACAGTACTGAGCGCTAAGTTAATTACATCTAATCCATCTCTGAGTATAGGTAACAATGTAATGTAAATTACAGCAGTTCAGATATGTTGATCACTAACCACAGGTTTAATGCACTAAATATCAGCAACTAGTTATCAACGTGACAATAATTACAGTTGAGCGCTAAGTTAATTACATCTAATCCATCTCTGAGTATAAGGTAACAATGGAATGTAAATTACAGCAGTTCAGATATGTTGATCACTAACCACAGGTTTAATGCACTAAATATCAGCAACTAGTTATCAACGTGACAATAATTACAGTTGAGCGCTAAGTTAATTACATCTAATCCATCTCTGACTATAGGTAACAATGGAATGTAAATTACAGCAGTTCAGATATGCTGATCACTAACCACAGGTTTAATGCACTAAATATCAGCAAACTAGTTATCAACGTGACAATAATTACAGTTGAGCGCTTAAGTTAATTACATCTAATCCATCTCTGACTATAGGTAACAATGGAATGTAAATTACAGCAGTTCAGATATGCTGATCACTAACCACAGGTTTTAATGCACTAAATATCAGCAACTAGTTATCAACGAGACAATAATTACAGTACTGAGCGAAAGTTAATTATAAATAATCTACCCCTGTTTAAGGTTTAATGGATTATATACAGCCTAATTAAAAATAATAATAAATTTAATATTTTGTGTATTTTTACGCAAGCTGATCATTATTCAATACAAATTTATAGTAATTTTGTTAGTTCTGATATGAGTTTTGATCAATGTAATGAGGACAAAAATTTAGAACGGAGATTATGGATTTTTAACTATTAATTTAACTTTGTAATTTCAGTAAATATTTGGATTAATTTTCTAAAATATAACAGATGTGATAATCTAGGTGGGGTATCATGTTTATTGAAGTGAAAACTTCTTTAGGCGCGTTGAGCGTTTTGGTAGAGGGTAAAATCCTCGGTTCGCGTCACCTACATGCTAATGATACTAACCTGCATGAAAAAGTCAGTCTCGCTGGTGTTTTTTAACCGTAGCTTGGCCGCGGACTACTAACCTGCATGAAAAAGTCAGTCTTCGCTGTGTTAAAACTGTCCCGGCGGAGTATGAAAACAGACTGCGAAAATCAGTGACCTTTACGGCTTTCCTCTCGCGATTTTAAAAGTGAAGCCAATGTCGTACAATTCTGTAAGATGCGTCAAATTAAAGCTCTTAATATTGGCAATCTATTGGTTACATTTTTAAATATTAAAAAATTTCGAAATAATTTTGATTATTGTTTACATTTTACATAGCGTTTACAATGACAAGAAAAAAGTAGTAAGCGAGGATTTTTTTTTTATTTTTTGGTCAGAAAAAATTTGTGAGCGAGAAAGTTGTGTGAAAATAGATGAATATTTTTTTTGTAATTTATCATTTTTTTATTGGAAGTTTAGTTTAGCCTGTAGTAGCGTATGAAGTGTATGAGTGAACGTTTTCTGCCGGAACTGTAGTTGGCGCATTGGCTCACTGATACCGTATGAACTCAATAAATTAGTTTATTTGTGCAATAAAACTACCTTTACGAAAGAACCAAGTTAATTTATCTAATTTATTAGTTTTAAAAATATTGTGGGTTTAATTGTTATTGCAATTTATATACTTTATCCGTAGCAATAACTGTATTATTTACAACGGTGGTTCAACTCACTGTTGTTCACTCGGTGTTTACTCACTTGTATTCTATGTTTAACTAACTATTAATATTGAGCAATTACAACATATTTTTATACAGATAAATGAATAATGAAAACAACGAATATATTTTTAAACATTTTTAATATTTGTATTTAAAAATTTATTCATTAATCATTTTAATTATGTTTTTAATTATTTAACCTCTTCATCATGAAATGAGTATTATTACGGTATAATATAAGATTTATCTTACTAGCGTGGGTTAAAATAGATTTCTAGTTATTTGATAATATTTTTTCGTGGATTTTAAAATTGGAAAATTAAAAACGCGTCACATTTACAATTACAGATGTACTGCTACTATAACGTATTGTTAATTACTCTCAACTTAATAGTTCCGTTTTCACTTCTATCGGCAGTCACCATGACTGCTACTGTTTTTTTTTTACATTTTTACGTTTCAAGTTTTTAATTTTTTAGTTCTTACGGTTTTCACATTTTACGTTAAAAAATTGTTCTAAATACGTGGCGAACGTAACTTCTGAAGAAGCAAAAACCTTGACCATATTGAACAAGAGATTTATCAAAGAGTTCAAAGAACAGACCGGGAATAGATGAAAAAGAACAACAATTTATTCAAGAATAAAAAAAACCTGTCACTTATGCTATTATATTGAGGGAAAAATTGAAAATCTTTTTAAACTGAAAATAAAAATATGATGGATTTGATTTCAGTTGTTTCGAAGTATTACAGATATTTCCATTTGTATCCCTCTAAAATGTCTCCGTTCTTTATGTAAAAATCGAAGATTTAAACCCTTTGAGAGCCAGCAATCTCGCTACGAGACGATTTTAAAAAACACGCTTGAGTGCCGAGAGTCTCGCTCCGAGACGACACGTTTCCTGCGCTAAGAGTACCCGGAGTCTCGGAACGAGACGATTTCTATTTCATTTGTAGTACCTGCATAACTTATCCCATACTGAATAATATCATAAAAAATGGTAATACATTAAAAAAGAAAACCTTTTCAACTATTATTTCGACTTTTTAACGCTGTTATGTGACCGTAAACAACTAAAATACAACACTTTCTCAGTTGGATCGCGATCGCGATCGCGGTGTCGAGACAAATAGCGGAGTGTTTTTATTTAAACTGTTTCCAAGCTATACTAGATAATAAAATTAATAAGAAAAGTGTTGACAGTCACTTCCGAGTGTCCATGAAGACTGTGTTGTGGAGTTAGATTGAAAATTGCCTGAATACGGTTATGTTTTATGTTTTGAGTTTCGTTTTAGTAATTATTGTTATGTTACATATGATTGTGCATTTTTTAAAAGGCTTTTTTATCATTAAAGTATTACAGTGTTTGAAAATAATTAAAAATGCTTTTTATATTTTGGGGATAACATAAATCAATATTTTCCAAAACCCTGCGGTTTTTGAATAAAAAAATTTAGTGATAAGAGGATATAATACAGGTATAATTGGTGATTTAAACCAAAACAAGAAAGTATTATTAAGGTACATTTATGACTCTTTATCATAAAATTACTGGAAACAAAAATCTTTTTGAACGAATTATATTACGTATTAGAAGAAATTCAAAACTGGATTTTTGTTTTTCTTCCTTTCAGGTAAAGCACTGTCGCATGGAAATTATTTCAGAAATGCCTAATATTTCTACAAACGAATTGTTATATTACGTAGATAGAAGAAATTTGTAGAATATTAGGCATTTCAAAAGAAGCTTTTATCTATAAAACATAACTTTTAAATGAAAGTTTATGAAACCTTGGGTGTGGAAATGTAAATTTAATCTCTAGGAATTAACTAGTTACTGGATTTTGTTTACGTTACAATATTAAGTTATTACGCATGATTGCTTTCTTTTTTTATATTATATTTAAAACAAACTTCCAACAGAATTAATAAAATCTCAAAATAAAATTTGTTTATAATATTATTTCACCCCAAACTTGATTTTTATTTTGTTTCCGTGGAAATGTGGCTGTTTAAGGTGATTTTTTTTATTTTAAAAATAAAATAAAAACTTTAAATATTTAATAGTTTCAGATACCTAGTACATTTACCTTTAAAAAAGAAGTAAACAGAAGCTTTGTATGATAAAGAATACATTTTATACACATTGTGTTCTAAAACCTTGTGTTTTTGTCCAAAACCCTCTGGCACTTTTCGCATAGTCACAGAAAAAATAACTCGTCACTTTTTCAACATGGGTTTGATTTTATGCCTGGCACTAAAAGGGTTAAAAAATACGGATTTTAAGATAATGTTACAAATATTTTACAGTGAGATGCGTTTGAGGTAAGATAGAAGAGTTAAAAAGTGAAATAGAAATAAAATATTGTAAAATTCGAAAAAGATTTTGATGCTGGAGCGAAGAAAGTGTTTAACAGTTTAATGTCTCATTTCGAAACAACTGTTAAGATAACTGACGTAAATAAAGTATAGAAAGAATTTGTGAGTTACAGCCAGCAAAAAAAGAATTGATGGTGTAAGAACCTAGTAAATTGGCAAAACATGATGTTGTTTGTTAAAGAACAAAATTTTAAAACCTCTAAAGTTATCATAAAGAATGGATATTGTTTGATATAAATGTCCAAAATGTTAATAATACCCTCGATTTGCCGTAGAGCAATTTCTCCGTTTGATGTTATTGTAAAAGAGCAATTAAATAAATAATTACATTCAAATGTTTGATGAACTAAAAAAAATTATAATAATCATAAGCAACATGTTAAAAATTTTAGAACAGAAATCTATGAACAGTTAGAAGGTAGAAATAAATGATCAGTAGATGGACTTTAGTGATTTCAAGATGTCAATACATTTCAAGATGTATTTAAAACCTTTGAAAGTAATGGTAAAACTAATAGAAGATTGTCTTCACATATTGACAAATCGAATAATTTAGAGGACAATTTTGGTAAGTTTAGTTTAGATGTCAAAATTTTGAGAATATTGGTAATAAACTAATTAAATCCAATAATTGATGTGATGAAAAATTTGAATAAATAAGAAAAGTTAAATTATTATAAAACGAATTTTGAATACTTTAGAGATATTGCTACAGAGAGATTGTTTCCTGAAGAAGCAGAAGGTTCAGATTTTACCTTCATAAATGGAGCTCATATATCGTGTGAGGGGTAAAGAAAAAGCTACAACATTGATATAAAATACAATGCAAACATGAATTGAGTCAAAAGTATCTGGATAATGTTCTAAATGTAATAGAAAGAGTACATGAATTAAATGTGAAATTGCAAAATTTAATGAAGAAAATCCTGAATATGTTTGAAAATTAATTAATAATTTTTTAATAATTATCAAAATTTTATAAAAATCTTAAAATACTCTTTAACACGTTTTATTTAAAAATGTTTATCGTTTTCTATGTAAATGAAATTGGTATTCAATAAACCAAAAGTATTCAAGCGATATTGAGAGGGGAGAGCTTAAAACTTTTTTATTAAATTAGTAAGCAACATTTGAATGAACTTAATAAAAAACACGAGTTTAAATATTGCTTTTTGGGATAGTCTTTGGTCGTCCAAATTCCAGTTTTATATTTCTGAAAGGTTTAACAAAACAAGACGGTTAAGTATATCTTGGAACAAATGAATGTCAGATTAATTGATAATTTCACACAACGTTTTTATTTTTTCCAAAACTGAAATAAAAAAAAACAAATAAATCAATACAATAAAAAAGAAATTTTTGTCAATGAAGTACAATTAAAGAAACCATTCTTTATTTTAAAAGTGAAGTATTTCCAAATGGTTTAGAATCGAATTTTAAATTTAGACCCTTTGGATCGGTTGGGAAATTAATCATATATAAATTTAGGATTCTTTGAAAATGTAAATTTTCCTGTCTATAAAGGTGGCTTTTACATTAGTTTAATAAGAGCAGAAGATGATGATCCGATATTAAAAACAAAAATTGGAAATGACATGCCTTTGATAAAAAAAACTACAATTAATGAGTTTTTATATTAGAGTTCCGATGATTGATTATAAAATCACAAGTAAAATTCTGTTGAATGATATAATTACAAAAAGTCAAAATATTATGTTTAATTTTTTAGATTGGCAATGTGCTGAGCAAAAAGGTATGTCTAGAACAACTTCTTCGTTTGAGATGTAAAATATGTACAGAAATATTTTCATCCTAATATCGTTATTATAATGTTTTCAAGCTTGTAGACAGAACAATTAGGAAAAAAATCTTTCAAAATCGGACAGTAAAAAATCTAATGTAAAAGTAGTATAATAAAATTTAACGGTTCTTATTATCCAGATGAATTAGATCATTTAAAAACTGATTGTCTTAGAAAATAAAAAGATTATTAAGATAAAATATTGATAATTTTCAAGTATGGATATATAAATTAACGGTTTATAAGGTAAAAACGTTTCATAGGCTATACAACTAGTTAGCATACTAACAATCCAGCATAACCTACGATATGTCGTTAGATGTAGATTACCAACATCTGTTACCACAGCAACCCCTCATGAGAGGCTAATTACACACTGAGAAAGTTGTTCATGCAGTGATATCGGTCATGAGTATTAAATTTACTTAGCTTTTACCATTATATCCCCAATATAATGGTATTTACAAACAACATAATTATGTATGTCCTTACGACATGCCCACTTCTAATTTAAGGGAAATGTTTGAGATTAAAAAAATTGTCCATAAGAAGGGAACTAGCCTCAATAAGTTTTTTATGTAAGTTACTTAATAATTCAGTTAATCGTACGTATTTGTTAAGTCACATAGGTTTGCATGTACCACATCATATATTTAGAGAATTTAATTTATTTGCTTTACCTAGATGTAGAACAGTTTCTCATTATAACTTTCCTTTGTGCAAGACTCTACGTTTTCTTAATTTAAACCAATCAAACATAGATATTTTTAATGATAATTTGAAATATATTTTAAAGATATGCAGCAACTTTTATTTTAATTTAATTTATTGTTCATTGTAGTAGTGTATGTGTACAATGAAGCAAGTTGTTATTTTTTTTTAAATTGTATAGAGTTCATTTTATTTATGTTGTGTAAAGAAATTTAAATATTAATTTATGTAACTGCCAGCAGTTTAGTTTAGTTTAGTTTGTTATGTAAAGTTCATATTAAAAGTACATTAATTTTAGTTAGGATGGCTGTTTTGGGAATAATTGAAGGTTTAGTACTTTGTTTGTGCTATATCATGTCCTGTAGCTGTCATGTAAAATTGAAAAATAAAATAAATAAATAAATATGATGTTAGATGTAGATTACCAACATCTGTTACCACAGCAACCCCTCATGAGAGGCTAATTACACACTGAGAAAGTTGTTCATGAAGTAATATCGGTCATGAGTATTAAATTTACTTAGCTTTTACCATTATATCCCCAATATGATGTTAGATGTAGAGAACCAACATCTGCTACCACAGCAACCCCTCATGAGAGGCTAATTATTACACACTGAGAAAGTTGTTCATAAAGTAATATCGGTCATGAGTATTAAATTTACTTAGCTTTTACCATTATATCCCCAATATGGTGTTAGATGTAGATTACCAACATCTGTTACCACAGCAAACCCCTCATGAGAGGCTAATTATTACACACTGAGCAATTTGTTCATGCAGTGATATCGGGTCATGAGTATTAAATTTACTTAGCTTTTACCATTATATCCCCAATATGGTGTTAGATGTAGAGAACCAACATCTGTTACCACAGCAACCCCTCATGAGAGGCTAATTACACACTGAGAAATTTGTTCATGCAGTGATATCGGTCATGAGTATTAAATTTACTTAGCTTTTACCATTATATCCCCAATATGGTGTTAGATGTAGAGAACCAACATCTGTTACCACAGCAACCCCTCATGAGAGGCTAATTACACACTGAGCAAGTTGTTCATGCAGTGATATCGGTCATGAGTATTAAATTTACTTAGCTTTTACCATTATATCCCCAATATGGTGTTAGATGTAGAGAACCAACATCTGTTACCACAGCAACCACTCATGAGAGGCTAATTATTACACACTGAGAAATTTGTTCATGCAGTGATATCGGTCATGAGTATTAAATTTACTTAGCTTTTACCATTATATCCCCAATATGGTGTTAGATGTAGAGAACCAACATCTGTTACCACAGCAACCCCTCATGAGAGGCTAATTACACACTGAGAAAGTTGTTCATGCAGTGATATCGGTCATGAGTATTAAATTTACTTAGCTTTTACCATTATATCCCCAATATGGTGTTAGATGTAGAGAACCAACATCTGTTACCACAGCAACCCCTCATGAGAGGCTAATTACACACTGAGAAATTTGTTCATGCAGTGATATCGGTCATGAGTATTAAATTTACTTAGCTTTTACCATTATATCCCCAATATGGTGTTAGATGTAGAGAACCAACATCTGTTACCACAGCAACCCCTCATGAGAGGCTAATTACACACTGAGAAATTTGTTCATGCAGTGATATCGGTCATGAGTATTAAATTTACTTAGCTTTTACCATTATATCCCCAATATGGTGTTAGATGTAGAGAACCAACATCTGTTACCACAGCAACCCCTCATGAGAGGCTAATTATTACACACTGAGATGTTCATGCAGTGATATCGGGTCATGAGTATTAAACATTTACTTAGCTTTTACCATTATATCCCCAATATGGTGTTAGATGTAGAGAACCAACATCTGTTACCACAGCAACCCCTCATGAGAGGCTAATTACACACTGAGAAAGTTGTTCATGCAGTGATATCGGTCATGAGTATTTAATTTACTTAGCTTTTTAACCATTATATCCCCAATATGGATGTTAGATGTAGAGAACCAACATCTGTTACCACAGCAACCCCTCATGAGAGGCTAATTACACACTGAGAAAGTTGTTCATGCAGTGATATCGGTCATGAGTATTAAATTTACTTAGCTTTTACCATTATATCCCCAATATGATGTTAGATGTAGAGAACCAACATCTGTTACCACAGCAACCCCTCATGAGAGGCTAATTACACACTGAGAAAGTTGTTCATGCAGTGATATCGGTCATGAGTATTAAATTTACTTAGCTTTTACCATTATATCCCCAATATAGATGTAGAGAACCACATCGTTACCACAGCAACCCCTCATGAGAGGCTAATTACACACTGAGAAAGTTGTTCATGCAGTGATATCGGTCATGAGTATTAAATTTACTTAGCTTTTACCATTATATCCCCAATATGATGTTAGATGTAGAGAACCAACATCTGTTACCACAGCAACCCCTCATGAGAGGCTAATTATTTACACACTGAGAAATTTGTTCATGCAGTGATATCGGTCATGAGTATTAAATTTACTTAGCTTTTACCATTATATCCCCAATATGATGTTAGATGTAGAGAACCAACATCTGTTACCACAGCAACCCCTCATGAGAGGCTAATTACACACACTGAGCAAGTTGTTCATGCAGTGATATCGGTCATGAGTATTAAATTTACTTAGCTTTTACCATTATATCCCCAATATGGTGTTAGATGTAGAGAACCAACATCTGTTACCACAGCAAACCCCTCATGAGAGGCTAATTACACACTGAGAAATTTGTTCATGCAGTGATATCGGTCATGAGTATTAAATTTACTTAGCTTTTACCATTATATCCCCAATATGGATGTTAGATGTAGAGAACCAACATCTGTTACCACAGCAACCCCTCATGAGAGGCTAATTACACACTGAGCAATTTGTTCATGCAGTGATATCGGTCATGAGTATTAAATTTACTTAGCTTTTACCATTATATCCCCAATATGGTGTTAGATGTAGAGAACCAACATCTGTTACCACAGCAACCCCTCATGAGAGGCTAATTACACACTGAGAAATTTGTTCATGCAGTGATATCGGTCATGAGTATTAAATTTACTTAGCTTTTACGCATTATATCCCCAATATGGTGTTAGATGTAGAGAACCAACATCTGTTACCACAGCAACCCCTCATGAGAGGCTAATTACACACTGAGAAATTTGTTCATGCAGTGATATCGGTCATGAGTATTACATTTACTTAGCTTTTACCATTATATCCCCAATATGGTGTTAGATGTAGAGAACCAACATCTGTTACCACAGCAACCCCTCATGAGAGGCTAATTACACACTGAGCAATTTGTTCATGCAGTGATATCGGTCATGAGTATTAAATTTACTTAGCTTTTACCATTATATCCCCAATATGGTGTTAGATGTAGAGAACCAACATCTGTTACCACAGCAAACCCTCATGAGAGGCTAATTACACACTGAGAAAGTTGTTCATGCAGTGATATCGGTCATGAGTATTAAAATTTACTTAGCTTTTACCATTATATCCCCAATATGATGTTAGATGTAGAGAACCCAACATCTGTTACCACAGCAACCCCTCATGAGAGGCTAATTACACACTGAGCAAAGTTGTTCATGCAGTGATATCGGTCATGAGTATTAAATTTACTTAGCTTTTACCATTATATCCCCAATATGATGTTAGATGTAGAGAACCAACATCTGTTACCACAGCAAACCCCTCATGAGAGGCTAATTACACACTGAGAAAGTTGTTCATGCAGTGATATCGGTCATGAGTATTAAATTTACTTAGCTTTTACCATTATATCCCCAATATGATGTTAGATGTAGAGAACCAACATCTGTTACCACAGCAACCCCTCATGAGAGGCTAATTACACACTGAGAAAGTTGTTCATGCAGTGATATCGGTCATGAGTATTAAATTTACTTAGCTTTTACCATTATATCCCCAATATGGTGTTAGATGTAGAGAACCAACATCTGTTACCACAGCAACCCCTCATGAGAGGCTAATTACACACTGAGCAATTTGTTCATGCAGTGATATCGGTCATGAGTATTAAATTTACTTAGCTTTTACCATTATATCCCCAATATGGTGTTAGATGTAGAGAACCAACATCTGTTACCACAGCAACCCCTCATGAGAGGCTAATTACACACTGAGCAATTTGTTCATGCAGTGATATCGGTCATGAGTATTAAATTTACTTAGCTTTTACCATTATATCCCCAATATGGTGTTAGATGTAGAGAACCAACATCTGTTACCACAGCAACCCCTCATGAGAGGCTAATTACACACTGAGAAAGTTGTTCATGCAGTGATATCGGTCATGAGTATTAAATTTACTTAGCTTTTAACCATTATATCCCCAATATGGTGTTAGATGTAGAGAACCAACATCTGTTACCACAGCAACCCCTCATGAGAGGCTAATTACACACTGAGAAAGTTGTTCATGCAGTAATATCGGTCATGAGTATTATTAAATTTACTTAGCTTTTACCATTATATCCCCAATATGGTGTTAGATGTAGAGAACAACATCTGTTACCACAGCAACCACTCATGAGAGGCTAATTACACACTGAGCAAGTTGTTCATGCAGTGATATCGGTCATGAGTATTAAATTTACTTAGCTTTTACCATTATATCCCCAATATGGTGTTAGATGTAGAGAACCAACATCTGTTACCACAGCAACCCCTCATGAGAGGCTAATTACACACTGAGCAATTTGTTCATGCAGTGATATCGGTCATGAGTATTAAATTTACTTAGCTTTTACCATTATATCCCCAATATGATGTTAGATGTAGAGAACCAACATCTGTTACCACAGCAACCCCTCATGAGAGGCTAATTACACACTGAGAAAGTTGTTCATGCAGTGATATCGGTCATGAGTATTAAATTTACTTAGCTTTTACCATTATATCCCCAATATGGTGTTAGATGTAGAGAACCAACATCTGTTACCACAGCAACCCCTCATGAGAGGCTAATTACACACTGAGCAATTTGTTCATGCAGTGATATCGGTCATGAGTATTAAATTTACTTAGCTTTTACCATTATATCCCCAATATGGTGTTAGATGTAGAGAACCAACATCTGTTACCACAGCAACCACTCATGAGAGGCTAATTACACACTGAGAAATTTGTTCATGCAGTAATATCGGTCATGAGTATTAAATTTACTTAGCTTTTACCATTATATCCCCAATATGGTGTTAGATGTAGAGAACCAACATCTGTTACCACAGCAACCCCTCATGAGAGGCTAATTACACACTGAGCAATTTGTTCATGCAGTGATATCGGTCATGAGTATTAAATTTACTTAGCTTTTACCATTATATCCCCAATATGGTGTTAGATGTAGAGAACCAACATCTGTTACCACAGCAACCCTCATGAGAGGCTAATTACACACTGAGAGAAAGTTGTTCATGCAGTGATATCGGTCATGAGTATTAAATTTACTTAGCTACCATTATATCCCCAATATGATGTTAGATGTAGAGAACCAACATCTGTTACCACAGCAACCCCTCATGAGAGGCTAATTACACACTGAGCAATTTGTTCATGCAGTGATATCGGTCATGAGTATTAAATTTACTTAGCTTTTACCATTATATCCCCAATATGGTGTTAGATGTAGAGAACCAACATCTGTTACCACAGCAACCACTCATGAGAGGCTAATTACACACTGAGCAATTTGTTCATGCAGTGATATCGGTCATGAGTATTAAATTTACTTAGCTTTTACCATTATATCCCCAATATGGTGTTAGATGTAGAGAACCAACATCTGTTACCACAGCAACCCCTCATGAGAGGCTAATTACACACTGAGAAATTTGTTCATGCAGTGATATCGGTCATGAGTATTAAATTTACTTAGCTTTTACCATTATATCCCCAATATGGTGTTAGATGTAGAGAACCAACATCTGTTACCACAGCAACCCTCATGAGAGGCTAATTACACACTGAGCAATTGTTCATGCAGTGATATCGGTCATGAGTATTAAATTTACTTAGCTTTTACCATTATATCCCCAATATGATGTTAGATGTAGAGAACCAACATCTGTTACCACAGCAACCCCTCATGAGAGGCTAATTACACACTGAGCAATTTGTTCATGCAGTGATATCGGTCATGAGTATTAAATTTACTTAGCTTTTACCATTATATCCCCAATATGGTGTTAGATGTAGAGAACCAACATCTGTTACCACAGCAACCCCTCATGAGAGGCTAATTACACACTGAGAAATTTGTTCATGCAGTGATATCGGTCATGAGTATTAAATTTACTTAGCTTTTACCATTATATCCCCAATATGGTGTTAGATGTAGAGAACCAACATCTGTTACCACAGCAACCCCTCATGAGAGGCTAATTACACACTGAGAAATGTTCATGCAGTGATATCGGTCATGAGTATTAAATTTACTTAGCTTTTACCATTATATCCCCAATATGATGTTAGATGTAGAGAACCAACATCTGTTACCACAGCAACCCCTCATGAGAGGCTAATTACACACTGAGCAATTTGTTCATGCAGTATATCGGTCATGAGTATTAAATTTACTTAGCTTTTACCATTATATCCCCAATATGATGTTAGATGTAGAGAACCAACATCTGTTACCACAGCAACCCCTCATGAGAGGCTAATTACACACTGAGCAATTTGTTCATGCAGTGATATCGGTCATGAGTATTAAATTTACTTAGCTTTTACCATTATATCCCCCAATATGGTGTTAGATGTAGAGAACCAAACATCTGTTACCACAGCAACCCCTCATGAGAGGCTAATTACACACTGAGCAATTTGTTCATGCAGTGATATCGGTCATGAGTATTAAATTTACTTAGCTTTTACCATTATATCCCCAATATGGTGTTAGATGTAGAGAACCAACATCTGTTACCACAGCAACCCCTCATGAGAGGCTAATTACACACTGAGCAATTTGTTCATGCAGTGATATCGGTCATGAGTATTAAATTTACTTAGCTTTTACCATTATATCCCCAATATGATGTTAGATGTAGAGAACCAACATCTGTTTACCACAGCAACCCCTCATGAGAGGCTAATTACACACTGAGAAAGTTGTTCATGCAGTGATATCGGTCATGAGTATTAAATTTACTTAGCTTTTACCATTATATCCCCAATATGATGTTAGATGTAGAGAACCAACATCTGTTACCACAGCAACCCCTCATGAGAGGCTAATTACACACTGAGAAAGTTGTTCATGCAGTAATATCGGTCATGTAGTATTAGACCATTATATCCCCAATATGATGTTGAGATGTAGAGAACCAACATCTGTTAACCACAGCAACCCCTCATGAGAGGCTAATTACACACTGAGCAATTTTGTTCATGCAGTGATATCGGTCATGAGTATTAAATTTACTTAGCTTTTACCATTATATCCCCAATATGATGTTAGATGTAGAGAACCAACATCTGTTACCACAGCAACCCCTCATGAGAGGCTAATTACACACTGAGCAATTTGTTCATGCAGTGATATCGGTCATGAGTATTAAATTTACTTAGCTTTTACCATTATATCCCCAATATGATGTTAGATGTAGAGAACCAACATCTGTTACCACAGCAACCCCTCATGAGAGGCTAATTACACACTGAGAAAGTTGTTCATGCAGTAATATCGGTCATGAGTATTAAATTTACTTAGCTTTTACCATTATATCCCCAATATGATGTTAGATGTAGAGAACCAACATCTTTTACCACAGCAACCCCTCATGAGAGGCTAATTACACACTGAGCAAAGTTGTTCATGCAGTGATATCGGTCATGAGTATTAAATTTACTTAGCTTTTTCTATTATATCCCCAATATGGTGTTAGATGTAGATTACCAACATCTGTTACCACAGCAACCCCTCATGAGAGGCTAATTACACACTGAGCAATTTGTTCATGCAGTGATATCGGTCATGAGTATTAAATTTACTTAGCTTTTACCATTATATCCCCAATATGGTGTTAGATGTAGATTACCCAACATCTGTTACCACAGCAACCCCTCATGAGAGGCTAATTACACACTGAGCAATTTGTTCAAGCAGTGATATCGGTCATGAGTATTAAATTTACTTAGCTTTTACCATTATATCCCCAATATGGTGTTAGATGTAGAGAACCAACATCTGTTACCACAGCAACCCCCTCATGAGAGGCTAATTACACACTGAGCAATTTGTTCATGCAGTGATATCGGTCATGAGTATTAAATTTACTTAGCTTTTACCATTATATCCCCAATATGGTGTTAGATGTAGATTACCAACATCTGTTACCACAGCAACCCCTCATGAGTAACTTTAAACTTTTTTCTATCAATAATTGTAAGGAAATGTATGTTATTCCATTTTAAAAGTTGTACAAGCAAAATATTATACATTATAAGGTTTAATTTATGAACAAAATATCTATTTAACCTGTGCTGGTATCACACTGTTTTGTAGGACTGTGGTTAAGCATTTACACAAAGGTTTGTTTTAATACACCTACCTGGTGAGGACCTAAAATTGTGTGTCCAAATTGTTTTTTAGAAAATTTAGTTTGCTCCTAACTGTGCGTGAAAAGTGCTTACAAATTGCTAACCCCACGTTTATTCTTTAAACTACTAGATAATAAAAAAAATGTTCAATAGGTGAAGAAGACGCTATTGAAAAGGGTATTCCTCCTAAAACCAGACGAGCTGTACAATACATTTCCGATACAAACAACGCTAGAATGTGTTTTGGAGAGTCAGTTTAGAGGAGAAAGGTTGTGGAGATTGGTCTATAACGGTTTGTCGGCTCAAGTTTCTTTACTTTTACTCAATCACTTTTCTGGAGACCTCTCTACACGAACCCCGTAATTGTTTTTTCATTGTTACAAAACTAGGCATGTCAGTAGAAACAAGTATACGCAAACACACTTAATACACACATATGATTGTTACAACTTGGTGTTGAGTCCATAAAGAATGTTAGAAATAACTATCAGAACAAATACTTTTCAATTTCATAAATTTTGAAACTGGCCAAAAACCTAAAAATTCTTTTTGACTACTAGTGTTGAAATTTCAACATACTCGTTCGATTGTCTTCCTTATTTTCGGCATATTAGGGAGTTTAAATATGTACCCAAATATTTTTTTATTCGTTTTCTGACTAAGAATATTCTATTACAATTTTGGATAACTTTCTTATTTACGATATATTTAGGGTATCACTTTGTTTAATATCCGATTCAACCTGTTGAATTTCTTCTTATACTCCGCCTTTGTCTGAGCATCAAGTCTTTGCTCTGATAAACAAATAGTCGAAATAAGTTTTCTGTATTCTCAAAGAACAGAATAGACCTATTTAGCGAACATAGTGTCCTATATTTCTAACATATTATAACAATGGTAAATCGCGTAATCTTTTTAAGATTAATATTTATGTTATGAAATCTATAAGTTTTTTTATAATTTCACAAATATTGATTATTTGCTCTCGAAGTAATATAAAATAATTTCATTTATTATAAATAGTTTTAAGTAAAAAATTACTTTTGTGTGGTTCAAGTTTTATAAAATATCTTTATTATTGTTTTCGGTGTACTCTTATAACGTTTCTAAGTACATGCTATGTGAGGAAATATTTGTTTCAATTTGTTGAAGAAGGACTAGCTATCCCCCTATGAGAGAATTGGTTATTACAATAAGAAATGTAACTAAGAAAATATGCAAAAGTGGATTTTTCTAAAATGTCAGACTGTCAGATTAAGATAAAGCGATTCATACATTCCAGAAAATATCATTAACCCTGTGAGACTAAATAAGTATATTTATCGAAAAAATCGTTTTGCTAAGTTATTTTGCCCGGTATTATTTATGTCAAACATTACGGTACGGTGATAATCAATAACAATCTTAACACATAGCTCGGACCTGATATTTTGGCTGGGCATAAAATACAAAAAACGAGACATAGAAATTTTTTTAATTTGGTGGAAGGACAGAGTTGAAAAAACTTGCTTTTCATGGTTTTGGGCTTCACGGGTGACCTTAAGGGTTGCAGGTAACCAACAACACTCAGTTGGATGCTGATCCAGGGTAATCCTAGTTGAAGTTATAGTAAAATGATTGGCAACCTTCCTGCTATAACAACGACTATGGACAACATATGAAAACGGACCGATAAGTTAACATTGAACTGTGTTGCTAAAACTTATAGTTTAAAAGCATTTCATGGCACAAAGAAGGTAAACGTATAAAGTCCCACTTCACAGGGTTTTGTTCATTCTAAAACGGAAAGTATTCAACACATGATAGCTCCTTAGCAGCGGTTTCCACAAATACTTAACACATGCGTACAACCTTCACTACACGTATGTATATTTACTGTCCAAGTTAAATAAAGCAAGTTGAACAGTGTACAGCCAAGTGGAAGTCGGTAGCTATCTTGTCCTCGACCAGAGATAGTGGTATATAAGAGGTTACTTCAACGTAAATACCCGGAACAACAAACAATCACTAAGTAACACTAAACACGAGTATTTAACAAACGACAAATGGAGTAAAAAATAAATCATAGACGACTATACAAACACAAAATAATAACTTTTACGTACAGAAATCATTGGTGCTTAACTAAACGAAAATTAACTAGATTGCAGGCAGGAAAAATCCTCGGTCTAAGACTGTCAAAGCATACGCCAGAGCTAAACAAGCAGAAGATACTGAGTCGTAGATATGGCAAAAAGTATGAATTGTTTTATTGATAGGGTGATTATTAAAATATAATATACACACATATATTGACGACTTTCATTTTTAGAAGAATATGGTTACCTGAGCACAGAATTTTCAATAGCATGAATTATAAACTTCATGCCCTATAACTCTCTAATCAGATAAAACTTAAATTCTCTTTCAAGATACATTGTACTCCTATAACTTGCGAATTGTTAATATAAGGTAATATTATGACAAATTCGTGATACATTACCTAAAGTTTGTGAGTCTATGTATAGAGCTGTTTACAAGAGCAATCAAATTGCTTGTCACTCGCGATGGCAACTAATGAATATGGACAACCGGTTATGTTCGCTATGTAGGCATTTGTATAATGAACACATGGTATCCTGTAATATGTGAGTTGTTACTACAGGATAATACTATGATAAATTCCTGATACATCAGCTACAGTATGTGAGTCTATGTATAGAGCTGTTTACAAGAGCAATCAAGTTGCTTGTCACTCGCGATGGCAACTAATGAATATGGACAACCGGTTATGTTCGCTATGTAGGCATTTGTATAATGAACACATGGTATCCTGTAATATGTGAGTTGTTACTACAGGATAATACTATGATAAATTCCTGATACATCAGCTACAGTATGTGAGTCTACGTATAGAGCTGTTTACAAGAGCAATCAAATTGCTTGTCACTCGCGATGGCAACTAATGAATATGGACAACTGGTTATGTTCGCTATGTAGGCATTCGTATAATGAACACATTGTCTTCCTGTAATATGGAGTTGTTACTACAGGATAATACTATGATAAATTCCTGATACATCAGCTACAGTATGTGAGTCTATGTATAGAGCTATGTATGGAGCTGTTTACAAGAGCAATCAAGTTGCTTGTCACTCGCGATGGCAACTCATGAATATGGACAACTGGTTATGTTCGCTATGTAGGCATTCGTATAATGAACACATTGTAGTCCTATAATATGGACAACTGTTATGTTCGCTATGTAAGCATTCGTATATATGAACATATTGTAGTCCTATAATATAGACAACTGATCTATGTTCGTATGTAGGCATTCGTATAATGAACATATTGTAGTCCCTATAATATGGACAACTGTTATGTTCGCTATGTAGGCATTCGTATAATGAACATATTGTAGTCCTATAATATGGACAACTGATTATGTTCGCTATGTAGGCATTCGTATAATGAACAAATTGTAGTCCTATAATCATGGACAACTGATTATGTTCGCTATGTAGGCATTCGTATAATGAACATATTGTAGTCCTATAATTATGGACAACTGATTATGTTCGCTATGTAGGCATTCGTATAATGAAACATATTGTAGTCCTATAATATGGACAATGATTATGTTCGCTATGTAGGCATTCGTATAATGAACAAATTGTAGTCCTATAATTACTGGACAACTGATTATGTTCGCTATGTAGGCATTCGTATAATGAACACATTGTAGTCCTATAATATGGACAACTGAGTTATGTTCGCTATGTAGGAATTCGTATAATGAACAAATTGTAGTCCTATAATTATAGACAACTGATTATGTTCGCTATGTTAGGCATTCGTATAATGACAATTGTAGTCCTATAATATGGACTGGTTATGTTCGCTATGTAGGCATTCGATGGCAACTATAATATGGACAACTGGTTATGTTCGCTATGTAGGCATTCGTATAATGAACATGGACAACTGTACCATTCCTATAATATGACAACTGGTTATGTTCGCTATGTAGGCATTCGTATAATGAACATTTTGTAGTCCTATAATATGGACAACTGTTCGCTATGTAGGCATTCGTATAATGAGTCCTATAATTATGGACAACTGATTATGTTTATGTAGGCATTCGTATAAAGAACATATTGTAGTCCCAGTTCGCTAGTAGTATAATCCACAACTGGCAAATGAACATATTATGAATATGACAACTGGTTATGTTCGCTATGTAGGCATTCGTATAATGAACGCATTGTCTTCCTATAATATGCGAGTTGTTACTACAGGATAATATTTTGACAAATTCCTGATACATCAGCTACAGTATGTGAGTCTATGTATAGAGCTGTTTACAAGAGCAATCAAATTGCTTGTCACTCGCGATGGCAACTCATGGATATGGACAACTGGTTATGTTCGCTATGTAGGCATTCGTATAATGAACGCATTGTCTTCCTATAATATGCGAGTTGTTACTACAGGATAATATTTTGACAAATTCGTGATACATCAGCTACAGTATGTGAGTCTATGTATAGAGCTGTTTACAAGAGCAATCAAGTTGCTTGTCACTCGTGATGGCAACTCATGAATATGGACAACTGATTATGTTCGCTATGTAGGCATTTGTATAATGAACACAATCTACTCCTACGACATCGAGTTGTTACTAAAGATATTATTATGATAAATTGAGACTATTTTAGTTCTTCCGATATATTTGTTAATTATTGTAAAATATGTTGCTTGTAATTAAAATATATTATCTTAATCTACTGTAGATTAAGGGTCCCACTTCAATCATTACGTCATTACAATCATTACGTCAAGCTCAACAATGGATTATTTGAAAGGTCAACAAAACTACGGTCGCTTGACATCGTTATATGTCCTAACCGGAAACACTCTTATATTGACTGTTATTGCGAACAAGCGACCTATGTTTTTTTGATACGAAATAATGTTTTACTGTGCTCTATATGCTATTTTAGTGTAAAGTTTTATTTGAACTTTACCGTTAATTTTACCATCCTTTGATGACTCAGGCACCCGTTTAGACGCTTTTATTCAGTGGAGTGTGAAACCTGTGGATTGGGGCATTCACCATGCAACCCTTGTTTTTATTATACATATCAGTTGCTATCACAAGATAATATGTATTTATTTTTAATTAATCTTTGTGTTAAATTGTACCATTCACTAAGAAATATAAACATACTGATTTATTTTCACTATGCTACGTTTATTTCTTTAGCCAAGTAATGTTGTAATGATTGCAATACGCTTTGAAAATGTCCTGGAGTAATGAAGCTATTCTAAATATTTTACAAAGCTGTTACAGATGATGTGTTTAACAACGATATGAGTATGAGAGCAATTTTCATCTATTGTTTATTGATGAATAACATTTTTGAAGTAACTGACAATCAGGTTACTATTAGTTTAAAAAAATATGCGATATTATAGATGATTCGGATATTGTGATTGCCTAATAATACACAAAACGATGACTTTAGTACATACAAAAGCTAGGAAAAGTATAATGCAGTGGTTCTTAACGTAGCTGTGTTGGGAAGGATTCAATCAACGTGAATTATGAGGTTACCTCAAGTTCAGCTTCCTCTTAGTCCAGCGCACATTGAGGCATACTTGTGTCCTCGGAGTCGGCATAAATTCAGTTACAAAAATTTATATATTACTATATAGTTTTAATTATATTTCTACGATAAAAAATAAATTAATCAATAAATAATCATATTGGTCATCATTAATGATATTTAATAATATTGATAACATACGGAATGTACATACCTTCATGTTGGTCATCAGATTCGAACATTGAACTCTCATCTTTTGTTTTTTCAGTTTCTGTGTCAGCAATGGGTACGCCATCTGGAACAATAATATCAAACACGTCTTTAATATATTTGTGAAAACAAATTATAGTTCTATGAATACCGCAAGTCTGTGTACTGCTCGTCGGAGAAAGTTCTCGAACTATGGCTTCAATCACTACACAATAAACCATGTATTATCTCTGTGTGTTTGTCTTATTTTGGACTACTATTGCATTATCTTCTGACCAAGTCTGCCATTTCGTTATTGCAAGTCGATAACAGATGTGGAGAAGTGGATTTAATCCAACTGCAGTACAGATAAGCTGTATTCAAGGCTTAATAAATCAACTTATTTTACTGGCATTTTATTAAGATGGTTGAATTCCTTTGAAAGATGGACGTAGTTTCGGTTAATGAGTTGATAATTATTAATAATTTGCTTCACACACTCGCTATTTCATTGTCTTTCCTATTATTTTCAGCAAAAGTACGTCCATTGATCCCTTAAAAATACGAATATTTACTGGCCGGTATACCATGAGGACGTAGATGACGATCGAGGATTTTATAGTAGTGTTCCTTTTTACCAATCGCAATGGCACAACTGATGATTTAGACACACTGAAATCATCTATTCCTAAGGATATTTTCTAGTAAAAACAATAGCAAGAGCCATCGAAGCCCATTTTAAAATCAAAATACTTAATTTATAAGGATGCAACATAGAAATAACATTATTTAAAAAAATAATGTTAATGTGAAAGTATAAATTTTTATAAATAAAAAATATAAATTAATGTATTAATTTTTTTAGCTAAGGCATACAAAATTATTTTGTAAGTTTCATTCATCATTACATAATAATTGAATGAACTTAATGTTCTTTGTAAAATTATTCAAAACAAGATTTTTATGTTATTATCAAGATTTTAAACACGCCTGCGAAATGTTGTGTTTATAAAAAGTGTGTAAAATATTTGACAGTTCTATCTATTTCATTTTTATTTATTCCTTTAAGTAGTACTTTTGATGTTTTAGGTTGAGTGGTAAAGAGGGCTAAAAGCCCTAACCCCACCTCTTAAATAAAGGCATATTTCATTTCATTTCAGTACGTATGCGCAATAAATTAAAATTCACCACAATGTACATGATTTGTGCTAAACAAATAAAGCAAAACGCAAGCCGGAAAACATAGGGAAGCTAACTATAACCGTCAAGAAAATTATGACTTTTGTATTAAGTTTTGTTTTAATACACCTTAGAAATAAGTATTATTATGTTTTAATCAGTTTTTTTATTTTTAAAGTACCCAAAGATATTAGATACGTTTTTGTGAAATGATTTTAAGGAACTATTCAGATAAATGACCCGAATTAAAAACAAATAGAGATAAGTAAGAAACTCACATTGAATATTGAAAAGCCCTAATGCAATATTAAGGGAATGAGTGCCAAGGACTTGGTGGGGTCCCCGGGTTATCGAGATATGGGATGCATTCCTTGGGTAATGAACATAAGGGAAAACAATCCTATTTCGAATAGATCCACAGTTCCTTTTTTAACGTTTCTACCGAGGAAACCGGGGGTTTGCCATACTGTGCAGCGTCTGGAATCTGACTTCTGGAATTTGGAGTCATGTTCGTCTGAAGAGGTGCAATAAAGGTCGGCGACGTAAAAGCTCAAAATGAACATGACGTTCAAGGTGAACATGACGCAGACGTTCAAGGTGAACATGACGCAGACGTTCAAGGTGAACATGACGCAGACTTTCAAGGTGAACATGACGCATACGTTCAAGGTGAACATGACGCAGACGTTCAAGGTGAACATGACGCAGACGTTCAAGGTAAACATGACGCAGACGTTCAAGGTGAACATGACGCAGACGTTCAAGGTGAACTGGAGTTAACTTTCACGCAGTATTTAATTTAAACAGAATAGCCACAAACAAGTCGATCCTTTCCACCTGGAGCTTGTTATGGAAACAGTCCATTGTTACTAAACAATAAGCGAAAATAAAATAGAACATTTCTAAACATCAACAATACACATACATAATAATTTTGTCCTCAGTGTGACACTAATATCAATTCAAACTCTGGAATCGTGTCCGTTTGAAGGGATCTAATAACAGTCGGAGACGAAGAACGAGGAGAAACCCAGACAACGAAGTGCAAGCCAGGAGAAGAGATATTCTCATTGTCTCATCAGGTGCACAATTCATCCAAATACATATATTAAATTTGGTATTTTTTATAGTGCTTTCTTAAGGAAATGATGTTGGAAATGTGCTACCAGGCAGTATCATAGCAGTTTGATAGTTTGAACTGAAATGATGATAGTATTGTCTTATTGAGTTATGTCTGCTGAATCCTGGTTTTTAAATTGAAGTTCAACGGGTTAAATCAGCTGTTAAAAACTGAAATCGATGTAGAAATATAGTTTATCGCGAAATGCCAATCATTTACATGAGCCACTTTTTACAACACATCATAAAAATATTTATTAATTTGCATAAGAAAGCAATTTCGTGGAGGTATTCAGTAAAAACTGTTTCACTCTTTGATTTCAGGCTTCTATAACTTACCGATAGAGGGTCCAATATCTTGGAAATGTTTTAAGAAACCATTTAAACGGAATTTCCATTTACACAGCTTACAGTGAAAACATGTACTCGGAGCCGCGGGTAACAACTAGCATGTACAAATTTTAAAGCTGAAAAAATGACAACAACAGATGATGTATTTACACAAACACGAGCGGTATTTATTCATTATTTATATCTTAATATCTATCATTGAAACACTAATATCTAAATTTTTATTCAACAATTGAATTCAATATATCTCTAGGCTAATATAGTAGATACTAGAAAAGTCAATATACACTTATAATATTTGGTATTACTCGATTTTGCTGGTGGAAATTTAAAGATGTGTTTTGAAATAAGTTGCATTATACACATTGTAACGGTCGAGTGCGATGAATAGAGGGTCCAATAACACATTCCACTTTATCATACATGCCACAGAGATATTGCACGTAATAGTTATTACATTCTGAATTGTTTTATACACATTGTAACGGTCGAGTGCGATAAATAGAGGGTCCAATAACACATTCCACTTTATCACACATGCCACAGAGATATTGCACGTAATAGTTATTACATTCTGAATTGTTTTATACACATTGTAACGGTCGATTGCGATAAATAGAGGGTCCAATAACACATTCCACTTTATCATACATGCCACAGAGATATTGCACGTAATAGTTATTACATTCTGAATTGTTTTATACACATTGTAACGGCCGAGTGCGATAAAATATAGAGGGTCCAATAAACACATTCCACTTTATCATACATGCCACAGAGATATTGCACGTAATAGTTATTACATTCTGAATTGTTTTATACACATTGTAACGGCCGAGTGCGATAAATAGAGGGTCCAATAACACATTCCACTTTATCATACATGCCACAGAGATATTGCACGTAATAGTTATTACATTCTGAATTGTTTTATACACATTGTAACGGCCAAGTGCGATAAATAGAGGGTCCAATAACACATTCCACTTTATCATACATGCCACAGAGATATTGCACGTAATAGTTATTACATTCTGAATTGTTTTATACACATTGTAACGGTCGAGTGCGATAAATATAGGGTCCAATAACACATTCCACTTTATCATACATGCCACAGAGATATTGCACGTAATAGTTATTACATTCTGAATTGTTTTATACACATTGTAACGGTCGAGTGCGATAAATAGAGGGTCCAATAACACATTCCACTTTATCATACATGCCACAGAGATATTGCACGTAATAGTTATTACATTCTGAATTGTTTTATACACATTGTAACGGTCGAGTGCGATAAATAGAGGGTCCAATAACACATTCCACTTTATCATACATGCCACAGAGATATTGCACGTAATAGTTATTACATTCTGAATTGTTTTATACACATTGTAACGGCCGAGTGCGATAAATATAGGGTCCAATAACACATTCCACTTTATCATACATGCCACAGAGATATTGCACGTAATAGTTATTACATTCTGAATTGTTTTATACACATTGTAACGGTCGAGTGCGATAAATATAGGGTCCAATAACACATTCCACTTTATCATACATGCCACAGAGATATTGCACGTAATAGTTATTACATTCTGAATTGTTTTATACACATTGTAACGGTCGAGTGCGATAAATATAGGGTCCAATAACACATTCCACTTTATCATACATGCCACAGAGATATTGCACGTAATAGTTATTACATTCTGAATTGTTTTATACACATTGTAACGGTCGAGTGCGATAAATATAGGGTCCAATAACACATTCCACTTTATCATACATGCCACAGAGATATTGCACGTAATAGTTATTACATTCTGAATTGTTTTATACACATTGTAACGGTCGAGTGCGATAAATATAGGGTCCAATAACACATTCCACTTTATCATACATGCCACAGAGATATTGCACGTAATAGTTATTACATTCTGAATTGTTTATACACATTGTAACGGTCGAGTGCGATAATATAGGGTCCAATAACACATTCCACTTTATCATACATGCCACAGAGATATTGCACGTAATATTTATTACATTCTGAATTGTTTTTTACACATTGTAACGGCCGAGTGCGATAATATAGAGGGTCCAATAACACATTCCACTTTATCATACATGCCACAGAGATATTGCACGTAATAGTTATTACATTCTGAATTGTTTTATACACATTGTAACGGCCGAGTGCGATAAATATAGGGTCCAATAACACATTCCACTTTATCATACATGCCACAGAGATATTGCACGTAATAGTTATTACATTCTGAATTGTTTTATACACATTGTAACGGTCGAGTGCGATAAATAGAGGGTCCAATAACACATTCCACTTTATCACACATGCCACAGAGATATTGCACGTAATAGTTATTACATTCTGAATTGTTTTTATACACATTGTAACGGCCGAGTGCGATAAATATAGAGGGTCCAATAACACATTCCACTTTATATCATACATGCCACAGAGATATTGCACGTAATAGTTATTACATTCTGAATTGTTTTATACACATTGTAACGGCCGAGTGCGATAAATAGAGGGTCCAATAACACATTCCACTTTATCATACATGCCACAGAGATATTGCACGTAATAGTTATTACATTCTGAATTGTTTTATACACATTGTAACGGTCGAGTGCGATAAATAGAGGGTCCAATAACACATTCCACTTTATCATACATGCCACAGAGATATTGCACGTAATAGTTATTACATTCTGAATTGTTTTATACACATTGTAACGGTCGAGTGCGATAAATAGAGGGTCCAATAACACATTCCACTTTATCATACATGCACACAGAGATATTGCACGTAATAGTTATTACATTCTGAATTGTTTTATACACATTGTAACGGTCGAGTGCGATAAATAGAGGGTCCAATAACACATTCCACTTTATCACACATGCCACAGAGATATTGCACGTAATAGTTATTACATTCTGAATTGTTTTTATACACATTGTAACGGTCGAGTGCGATAAATAGAGGGTCCAATAACACATTCCACTTTATCATACATGCCACAGAGATATTGCACGTAATAGTTATTACATTCTGAATTGTTTTATACACATTGTAACGGTCGAGTGCGATAAATATAGGGTCCAATAACACATTCCACTTTATCATACATGCCACAGAGATATTGCACGTAATAGTTATTACATTCTGAATTGTTTTATACACATTGTAACGGCCGAGTGCGATAAATATAGGGTCCAATAACACATTCCACTTTATCATACATGCCACAGAGATATTGCACGTAATAGTTTATTACATTCTGAATTGTTTTATACACATTGTAACGGTCGAGTGCGATAAATATAGGGTCCAATAACACTTTCCACTTTATTACATGCCACAGAGATATTGCACGTAATATTTATTACATTCTGAATTGTTTTATACACATTGTAACGGCCGAGTGCGATAAATATAGGGTTCCAATAACACATTCCACTTTATCATACATGCCACAGAGATATTGCACGTAATAGTTATTACATTCTGAATTGTTTTATACACATTGTAACGGTCGAGTGCGATAAATAGGGTCCAATAACACAATTCCACTTTATCACACATGCCACAGAGATATTGCACGTAATAGTTATTACATTCTGAATTGTTTTATACACATTGTAACGGTCGAGTGCGATAAATATAGGGTCCAATAACACATTCCACTTTATCACACATGCCACAGAGATATTGCACGTAATAGTTATTACATTCTGAATTGTTTTATACACATTGTAACGGTCGAGTGCGATAAATATAGGGTCCAATAACACATTCCACTTTATCACACATGCCACAGAGATATTGCACGTAATAGTTATTACATTCTGAATTGTTTTATACACATTGTAACGGTCGAGTGCGATAAATAATAGGGTCCAATAACACATTCCACTTTATCACACATGCCACAGAGATATTGCACGTAATAGTTATTACATTCTGAATTGTTTTATACACATTGTAACGGTCGAGTGCGATAATATAGAGGGTCCAATAACACATTCCACTTTATCACACATGCCACAGAGATATTGCACGTAATAGTTATTACATTCTGAATTGTTTTATACACATTGTAACGGCCGAGTGCGATAAATATAGGGTCCAATAACACATTCCACTTTATCACACATGCCACAGAGATATTGCACGTAATAGTTATTACATTCTGAATTGTTTTATACACATTGTAACGGTCGAGTGCGATAAATATAGGGTCCAATAACACATTCCACTTTATCACACATGCCACAGAGATATTGCACGTAATAGTTATTACATTCTGAATTGTTTTATACACATTGTAACGGTCGAGTGCGATAAATATAGGGTCCAATAACACATTCCACTTTATCACACATGCCACAGAGATATTGCACGTAATAGTTATTACATTCTGAATTGTTTTATACACATTGTAACGGCCGAGTGCGATAAATAGAGGGTCCAATAACACATTCCACTTTATCATACATGCCACAGAGATATTGCACGTAATAGTTATTACATTCTGAATTGTTTTATACACATTGTAACGGTCGAGTGCGATAAATATAGGGTCCAATAACACATTCCACTTTATCACACATGCCACAGAGATATTGCACGTAATAGTTATTACATTCTGAATTGTTTTATACACATTGTAACGGTCGAGTGCGATAAATATAGGGTCCAATAACACATTCCACTTTATCACACATGCCACAGAGATATTGCACGTAATAGTTATTACATTCTGAATTGTTTTATACACATTGTAACGGTCGAGTGCGATAAATATAGGGTCCAATAACACATTCCACTTTATCACACATGCCACAGAGATATTGCACGTAATAGTTATTACATTCTGAATTGTTTTATACACATTGTAACGGTCGAGTGCGATAAATATAGGGTCCAATAACACATTCCACTTTATCATACATGCCACAGAGATATTGCACGTAATAGTTATTACATTCTGAATTGTTTTATACACATTGTAACGGTCGAGTGCGATAAATATAGGGTCCAATAACACATTCCACTTTATCATACATGCCACAGAGATATTGCACGTAATAGTTATTACATTCTGAATTGTTTTATACACATTGTAACGGTCGAGTGCGATAAATAGAGGGTCCAATAACACATTCCACTTTATCATACATGCCACAGAGATATTGCACGTAATAGTTATTACATTCTGAATTGTTTTATACACATTGTAACGGTCGAGTGCGATAAATATAGGGTCCAATAACACATTCCACTTTATCATACATGCCACAGAGATATTGCACGTAATAGTTATTACATTCTGAATTGTTTTATACACATTGTAACGGTCGAGTGCGATAAATAGAGGGTCCAATAACACATTCCACTTTATCACACATGCCACAGAGATATTGCACGTAATAGTTATTACATTCTGAATTGTTTTATACACATTGTAACGGTCGAGTGCGATAAATATAGGGTCCAATAACACATTCCACTTTATCATACATGCCACAGAGATATTGCACGTAATAGTTATTACATTCTGAATTGTTTTATACACATTGTAACGGTCGAGTGCGATAAATATAGGGTCCAATAACACATTCCACTTTATCATACATGCCACAGAGATATTGCACGTAATAGTTATTACATTCTGAATTGTTTTATACACATTGTAACGGCCGAGTGCGATAAATATAGGGTCCAATAACACATTCCACTTTATCATACATGCCACAGAGATATTGCACGTAATAGTTATTACATTCTGAATTGTTTTATACACATTGTAACGGCCGAGTGCGATAAATATAGGGTCCAATAACACATTCCACTTTATCACACATGCCACAGAGATATTGCACGTAATAGTTATTACATTCTGAATTGTTTTATACACATTGTAACGGTCGAGTGCGATAAATAGAGGGTCCAATAACACATTCCACTTTATCACACATGCCACAGAGATATTGCACGTAATAGTTATTACATTCTGAATTGTTTTATACACATTGTAACGGTCGAGTGCGATAAATATAGGGTCCAATAACACATTCCACTTTATCATACATGCCACAGAGATATTGCACGTAATAGTTATTACATTCTGAATTGTTTTATACACATTGTAACGGTCGAGTGCGATAAATATAGGGTCCAATAACACATTCCACTTTATCATACATGCCACAGAGATATTGCACGTAATAGTTATTACATTCTGAATTGTTTTATACACATTGTAACGGCCGAGTGCGATAAATATAGGGTCCAATAACACATTCCACTTTATCACACATGCCACAGAGATATTGCACGTAATAGTTATTACATTCTGAATTGTTTTATACACATTGTAACGGCCGAGTGCGATAAATATAGGGTCCAATAACACATTCCACTTTATCATACATGCCACAGAGATATTGCACGTAATAGTTATTACATTCTGAATTGTTTTATACACATTGTAACGGTCGAGTGCGATAAATAGAGGGTCCAATAACACATTCCACTTTATCACACATGCCACAGAGATATTGCACGTAATAGTTATTACATTCTGAATTGTTTTATACACATTGTAACGGCCGAGTGCGATAAATATAGGGTCCAATAACACATTCCACTTTATCACACATGCCACAGAGATATTGCACGTAATAGTTATTACATTCTGAATTGTTTTATACACATTGTAACGGCCGAGTGCGATAAATAGAGGGTCCAATAACACATTCCACTTTATCACACATGCCACAGAGATATTGCACGTAATAGTTATTACATTCTGAATTGTTTTATACACATTGTAACGGTCGAGTGCGATAAATATAGGGTCCAATAACACATTCCACTTTATCATACATGCCACAGAGATATTGCACGTAATAGTTATTACATTCTGAATTGTTTTATACACATTGTAACGGCCGAGTGCGATAAATAGAGGGTCCAATAACACATTCCACTTTATCATACATGCCACAGAGATATTGCACGTAATAGTTATTACATTCTGAATTGTTTTATACACATTGTAACGGTCGAGTGCGATAAATAGAGGGTCCAATAACACATTCCACTTTATCATACATGCCACAGAGATATTGCACGTAATAGTTATTACATTCTGAATTGTTTTATACACATTGTAACGGCCGAGTGCGATAAATAGAGGGTCCAATAACACATTCCACTTTATCATACACGCCACAGAGATATTGCACGTAATAGTTATTACATTCTGAATTGTTTTATACACATTGTAACGGTCGAGTGCGATAAATAGAGGGTCCAATAACACATTCCACTTTATCATACACGCCACAGAGATATTGCACGTAATAGTTATTACATTCTGAATTGTTTTATACACATTGTAACGGCCGAGTGCGATAAATAGAGGGTCCAATAACACATTCCACTTTATCACAAATGCCACAGAGATATTGCACGTAATAGTTATTACATTCTGAATTGTTTTATACACATTGTAACGGCCGAGTGCGATAAATAGAGGGTCCAATAACACATTCCACTTTATCACAAATTCCACAGAGATATTGCACGTAATAGTTATTACATTCTGAATTGTTTTATACACATTGTAACGGTCGAGTGCGATAAATAGAGGGTCCAATAACACATTCCACTTTATCATACATGCCACAGAGATATTGCACGTAATAGTTATTACATTCTGAATTGTTTTATACACATTGTAACGGCCGAGTGCGATAAATAGAGGGTCCAATAACACATTCCACTTTATCATACACGCCACAGAGATATTGCACGTAATAGTTATTACATTCTGAATTGTTTTATACACATTGTAACGGTCAAGTGCGATAAATAGAGTGACCAATAACATAATTCTGAATGGTTCTACTAAACAATTCCAACCAAGATAGAGACCTGCCACCCACCTCAATTTTTTTAAATGTCATGTTCAGTAGATCTGAAAATCAATAGAGAAAGCCAAGGATTTTATATAAGGTCATCCATTGAAGCCAACAAAAATAGTGCTAATGTAAAAACAAACATTTAAAGTACAACGATTGCACTTCTCACCAATGCCTACATAAATTCAAATCAGTTTCCATAAAAAGAATTAAAGAGCAATGACAAGCACACTGACTTGCTCTTTTACAATGAGTCCATAAAATTGTACCAACTGTACTCATCAACGAGATCGGCCTGTATAAAGATCAAACTGTAATATCCCCTGTTTTGTGTACTAGCATGACAGTTCATCTATACAAAAATATTCTACATAGCGAACATAATCAGTTGTCCATATTCATGAGTTGCCATCGCGAGTGACAAGCAACTTGATTGCAAACAGCTCCACACATATTATCACATACTGTAGTAACAAGTTGCATATTATAGGAGTACAATGTGTTCATTATATGAATGCCTACATAGCGAACATAATCAGTTGTCCATATTCATGAGTTGCCATCGCGAGTGACAAGCAACTTGATTGCTCTTGTAAACAGCTCCATATATAGACTCACATACTGCTGATGTATCAGGAATTTATCATAGTAACTGTAGTCATATTATAGAGTACAATGCGTTCATTATACAAATGCCTACATAGCGAACATAATCAGTTGTCCATATTCATGAGTTGCCATCGCGAGTGACAAGCAACTTGATTGCTCTTGTAAACAGCTCCACACATAGAGTCACATACTGTAGTAACAACTCGCATATTATAGAGTACAATGCGTTCATTATACAAATGTCTACATAGCGAACATAATCAGTTGTCCATATTCATGAGTTGCCATCGCGAGTGACAAGCAACTTGATTGCTCTTGTAAACAGCTCTATACATAGACTCACATACTGTAGTAACAACTCGCATATTATAGGAGTACAATGCGTTCATTATACAAATGTCTACATAGCGAACATAATCAGTTGTCCATATTCATGAGTTGCCATCGCGAGTGATAAGCAACTTGATTGCTCTTGTAAACAGCTCCACACATAGAGTCACATACTGTAGTAACAACTCGCATATTATAGGAGTACAATGTGTTCATTATACAAATGCCTACATAGCGAACATAATCAGTTGTCCATATTCATGAGTTGCCATCGCGAGTGATAAGCAACTTGATTGCTCTTGTAAACAGCTCCACACATAGAGTCACATACTGTAGTAACAACTCGCATATTATAGGAGTACAATGTGTTCATTATATGAATGCCTACATAGCAAACATAATCAGTTGTCCATATTCATGAGTTGCCATCACGAGTGACAAGCAACTTGATTGCTCTTGTAAACAGCTCCACACATAGAGTCACATACTGTAGTAACAACTTGCATATTATAGGAGTACAATGCGTTCATTATATGAATGCCTACATAGCGAACATAATCAGTTGTCCATATTCATGAGTTGCCATCGCGAGTGACAAGCAACTTGATTGCTCTTGTAAACAGCAGCTAACATAGAGTCACATACTGTAGTAACAACTCGCATATTATAGGAGTACAATGTGTTCATTATACAAATGCCTACATAGCGAACATAATCAGTTGTCCATATTCATGAGTTGCCATCGCGAGTGACAAGCAACTTGATTGCTCTTGTAAACAGCTCCACACATAGAGTCACATACTGTAGTAACAACTTGCATATTATAGGAGTACAATGTGTTCATTATACAAATGCCTACATAGCGAACATAATCAGTTGTCCATATTCATGAGTTGCCATCGCGAGTGACAAGCAACTTGATTGCTCTTGTAAACAGCTCATACATAGACTCACATACTGTAGCTGATGTATCATTTATCAGTATTATCCTGTAGTAACAACTCGCATATTATAGGAGTACAATGTGTTCATTATACAAATGTCTACATAGCGAACATAATCAGTTGTCCATATTCATGAGTTGCCATCGCGAGTGACAAGCAACTTGATTGCTCTTGTAAACAGCTCTACACATAGACTCACATACTGTAGTAACAACTCGCATATTATAGGAGTACAATGTGTTCATTATACAAATGTCTACATAGCGAACATAATCAGTTGTCCATATTCATGAGTTGCCATCGCGAGTGACAAGCAACTTGATTGCTCTTGTAAACAGCTCTATACATAGACTCACATACTGTAGTAACAACTCGCATATTATAGGAGTACAATGTGTTCATTATACAAATGCCTACATAGCGAACATAATCAGTTGTCCATATTCATGAGTTGCCATCGCGAGTGATAAGCAACTTGATTGCTCTTGTAAACAGCTCCACACATAGAGTCACATACTGTAGTAACAACTCTTATATTATAGGAGTACAATGCGTTCATTATACAAATGTCTACATAGCGAACATAATCAGTTGTCCATATTCATGAGTTGCCATCGCGAGTGATAAGCAACTTGATTGCTCTTGTAAACAGCTCCACACATAGAGTCACATACTGTAGTAACAACTCGCATATTATAGGAGTACAATGCGTTCATTATACAAATGTCTACATAGCAAACATAATCAGTTGTCCATATTCATGAGTTGCCATCACGAGTGACAAGCAACTTGATTGCTCTTGTAAACAGCTCCACACATAGAGTCACATACTGTAGTAACAAGTTGCATATTATAGGAGTACAATGTGTTCATTATATGAATGCCTACATAGCGAACATAATCAGTTGTCCATATTCATGAGTTGCCATCGCGAGTGATAAGCAACTTGATTGCTCTTGTAAACAGCTCCACACATAGAGTCACATACTGTAGTAACAACTCGCATAATTATAGGAGTACAATGCGTTCATTATACAAATGTCTACATAGCGAACATAATCAGTTGTCCATTGTCATGAGTTGCCATCGCGAGTGATAAGCAACTTGATTGCTCTTGTAAACAGCTCCACACATAGAGTCACATACTGTAGTAACAACTCGCTTATTATAGGAGTACAATGCGTTCATTATACAAATGTCTACATAGCGAACATAATCAGTTGTCCATATTCATGAGTTGCCATCGCGAGTGATAAGCAACTTGATTGCTCTTGTAAACAGCTCCACACATAGAGTCACATACTGTAGTAACAACTCGCATATTATAGGAGTACAATGCGTTCATTATACAAATGTCTACATAGCGAACATAATCAGTTGTCCATTGTCATGAGTTGCCATCGCGAGTGATAAGCAACTTGATTGCTCTTGTAAACAGCTCCACACATAGAGTCACATACTGTAGTAACAACTCGCATATTATAGGAGTACAATGCGTTCATTATACAAATGTCTACATAGCGAACATAATCAGTTGTCCATATTCATGAGTTTGCCATCGCGAGTGACAAGCAACTTGATTGCTCTTGTAAACAGCTCCACACATAGAGTCACATACTGTAGTAACAACTCGCATATTATAGGAGTACAATGCGTTCATTATACAAATGTCTACATAGCGAACATAATCAGTTGTCCATATTCATGAGTTGCCATCGCGAGTGACAAGCAACTTGATTGCTCTTGTAAACAGCTCTACACATAGAGTCACATACTGTAGTAACAAGTTGCATATTATAGGAGTACAATGTGTTCATTATACAAATGTCTACATAGCGAACATAATCAGTTGTCCATATTCATGAGTTGCCATCGCGAGTGACAAGCAACTTGATTGCTCTTGTAAACAGCTCCACACATAGAGTCACATACTGTAGTAACAAGTTGCATATTATAGGAGTACAATGCGTTCATTATATGAATGCCTACATAGCGAACATAATCAGTTGTCCATATTCATGAGTTGCCATCGCGAGTGATAAGCAACTTGATTGCTCTTGTAAACAGCTCCACACATAGAGTCACATACTGTAGTAACAACTCGCATATTATAGGAGTACAATGCGTTCATTATACAAATGTCTACATAGCGAACATAATCAGTTGTCCATTGTCATGAGTTGCCATCGCGAGTGATAAGCAACTTGATTGCTCTTGTAAACAGCTCCACACATAGAGTCACATACTGTAGTAACAACTCGCATATTATAGGAGTACAATGCGTTCATTATACAAATGTCTACATAGCGAACATAATCAGTTGTCCATATTCATGAGTTGCCATCGCGAGTGATAAGCAACTTGATTGCTCTTGTAAACAGCTCCACACATAGAGTCACATACTGTAGTAACAACTCGCATATTATAGGAGTACAATGCGTTCATTATACAAATGTCTACATAGCGAACATAATCAGTTGTCCATTGTCATGAGTTGCCATCGCGAGTGATAAGCAACTTGATTGCTCTTGTAAACAGCTCCACACATAGAGTCACATACTGTAGTAACAACTCGCATATTATAGGAGTACAATGTGTTCATTATACAAATGCCTACATAGCGAACATAATCAGTTGTCCATATTCATGAGTTGCCATCGCGAGTGACAAGCAACTTGATTGCTCTTGTAAACAGCTCCACACATAGAGTCACATACTGTAGTAACAACTCGCATATTATAGGAGTACAATGCGTTCGTTATACAAATGTCTACATAGCGAACATAATCAGTTGTCCATATTCATGAGTTGCCATCGCGAGTGACAAGCAACTTGATTGCTCTTGTAAACAGCTCCACACATAGAGTCACATACTGTTAGTAACAAGTTGCATATTATAGGAGTACAATGCGTTCATTATACAAATGCCTACATAGCGAACATAATCAGTTGTCCATATTCATGAGTTGCCATCGCGAGTGACAAGCAACTTGATTGCTCTTGTAAACAGCTCCACACATAGAGTCACATACTGTAGTAACAACTCGCATATTATAGGAGTACAATGCGTTCATTATACAAATGTCTACATAGCGAACATAATCAGTTGTCCATATTCATGAGTTGCCATCACGAGTGACAAGCAACTTGATTGCTCTTGTAAACAGCTCCACACATAGAGTCACATACTGTAGTAACAAGTTGCATATTATAGGAGTACAATGCGTTCATTATACAAATGCCTACATAGCGAACATAATCAGTTGTCCATATTCATGAGTTGCCATCGCGAGTGACAAAGCAACTTGATTGCTCTTTGTAAACAGCTCCACACATAGAGTCACATACTGTAGTAACAAGTTGCATATTATAGGAGTACAATGCGTTCATTATACAAATGCCTACATAGCGAACATAATCAGTTGTCCATATTCATGAGTTGCCATCGCGAGTGACAAGCAACTTGATTGCTCTTGTAAACAGCTCTATATGTAGAGTCACATAATGTAGTAACAAGTTGCATATTATAGGAGTACAATGCGTTCATTATACAAATGCCTACATAGCGAACATAATCAGTTGTCCATATTCATGAGTTGCCATCGCGAGTGACAAGCAACTTGATTGCTCTTGTAAACAGCTCCACACATAGAGTCACATACTGTAGTAACAAGTTGCATATTTGTATTAGGAGTACAATGTGTTCATTATATGAATGCCTACATAGCGAACATAATCAGTTATCGCGTAGTGACAAGCAACTTGATTGGATTATGAAAGTGAAATAAATTGCTCTATATGTAGTTTAACATAATAGTGCCTGATTATTTTTGATCAATTTGATATACATTAATTTGATACATTATTATGAATACAATAAATTCCATAAACAATACTGCGGTACTTGTTAATCTTTATTTTGATTTTAACGACTTTATCCATCAACAGTTAACTTCTTGCTGTAGCTACGGTTTAGTATCTCTTGCTGGTTAAGCTCTGGTTTACGATATTTGAACATTTTAAGTCACTGTTCCCGTCTGTTCCCGCTAGCAATCTACCCTACTTGAGTTTATATACGCTGATAGTGTTTTCTGTGCAAATAATCATTGATGGTTTAGTTTGACGGCTGTTCATAGGTAGTTCAAACAGCTCTCTCTTTTTTCTCTCTCCCCTCTCACACTCTTAATAAGATGTTTATAACAATAATAAAGATATGCTTAAAATACGTTTACCATACAAAAGTGTTTTTTCTTTTAAAACTTTTTATAATAAATGCTCATATTCTTATAACTTAACGAGTAATAAGACAATATTTGTAAAATTTTAAAATAGGCTCAAATTTTCACAACGGAAATTATTGATAATAAAATAAATCACTATGTCTTGATCATTGGGATGTATTCTGTTCTTTTACGATAGCGAAAACTTCTTTGACTTTTTATTCATCAGAGCAGAGACTTGATGCTCAGTCAAAGGTTATGTATAAGAAGAAATTCAAGAAGTGAATTGTATATTATACAAAAGGTTGCCCTAAATCTATCATTTATGAGATCTACAATCCTTTATCTACAATAACATATGGTCAGCGTAATCAAATGTATTCAGAATAAATTTGAGGGGATGACATGGGCCTGTAAGAGACTCAATCAAACGACGTACAGTGCTGATTCTGCCTTTGCAAAACCGCAGTATAAGGCTTGACGATGTAGTGCCATATTATGGATTTCATGGCTGTGGCTACTCGGTATGATTCACTAAATGAGAAATATTGGTGCATCTGCTGATGATTTTAACTTTTTCGATCACTGTTATTGGAGGCTTCAAGGGAACTTCCGGTCTATAGATGAAATAATGGTAGAAAGTTTCCTTCTTAAGTTGTAAATTTTTGTCTTGTTCCACGCAACTAAGATATTAATACTCAGGTATCATTGGTTGTATTTGAGCTCAACTGTATCTACCACTGTTCAAATGGTGCGAAGATGCACCTGAAAGCGGTTTGAACCATTAGTTGGCCTTAAAAACTAAGCCATGAAAATCTTCAACTTTTTCAAGGTACAATTAATTACAAAATCGATGGGACTCACCCGACTTTCAGAAACCTAAGTTGATTTAAGATTAGTCTTACATTTTAATAATCAATATATTCTTAATTTCCATATTATGTAACCTAATAACAAAATTTTCGAACATCGTACAAATATAACAAATAAATAAATAGAACGAGAAACACATTTGATAGGCACATAACACACGAATATTAAACATGATAAAACATCACGGTTGGCAGAAGACAGGACAAATCAAGTTGTGTTGTCTACAGTTTGAACTGTTTGACGAAGGTACGAAGGCATATATTCTCTGTTTAACTCACAAGATCTTCAGAGTTAGTTTCTATAAAAATATAGCCATAACAAGTAAATACATTTTTTTAAGTTTATTTTATATAAATAAAAAATCCCTCTCTCAAGCTGAGAAACATATTAGGGCACACCACCTAAATGTAATTACTCAGATTCAGAGATTGACTAGATGTAATTATCTTACCCCTCTCTTAACTGTAATTATTGATGGATCATATATTGCAATTGATGTTCGTTAGGAACATATATTTAGAACATTATTCTTGTTGTTGCTCAGACTCAGAGATTGACTTAGTGCTTTCTTAACTGTAATTATTGTCATGATGTTCGTTAGGAACATATTATATTTAGTACATATGCGGCCAGAGAGAGATTCCACATAAACTTGCATTAAGCCTTTTGTATGAACCGAAGTCTCGTAGAGATCGACAGCAGTCAGGTGACAGTGCAGCCACACGCGTGCCTAACCGCTGAGCGGTGCTCGCTGATACTCGTATAGTCTGAAATACTGCCGGGGTCAAGTAGAGCGCGGAAACCTGAGTATTTCCGTTAGAGGCGATGAGCCTCACGAGCGTAGAGTCCAGGATCAGTGTGGTATGGTGGCCACTTGTACAGCGATATAGACGGTCTTTATCCTGAGGTGAATGACCAGGTGTTCACGGTACATGGTCGAGCTGTGCAGTGGTAGGCAGTTGCCTGAGAGGGGGTTATTATGAGAAATATGGAATAAAGTGTCATGTGTTCTCTGACATTTGACACAAGAGGCCTCAGAGTTACATTGTGATTAACTGTGTGCTTCAAGACACGAGAACAGCGGTTGTGGTCCTTCACTGTATTGTGGCGTTTACGAGCCGTATGTTTCCTGAATATAGTCCAGGCTTGGCGCGGGGCTCACCTGGCGAGCATTGTTACATCTCTTGATGGGGAAATGAACCTTGCGAAGTGAGAGCGGTTTAGGTCTAGAATGGGAACCTTTATATTCATGAGGGGTTGCGTTAAGAGTGGTATCGTCAATGCAAGACTATTGCGTGATCAAACTCTTTATAATTTCCTGAACACAGGGAAGAGAGAATTAATCCTTATGACCTTGAGTAGGAGTAGGCCGAGAGTATTGAAATTTGTAATCAACTCGTGATCGAGTTTTCGCAACAGATGTGCAGTGAGGAGAGTGTTATTCACAGTGATCGCACTGCAGGGCTTTAAGAGTTTCCGTATGCCTCATAGAAGGAGTGCGCATTGGGTTGAACAGCTCCATGACACACTAGGGAGGTCTAGTACGTGACTGAGATGTAGAGTAGTGAGGCGTCTAGAGTTATGATAGTGTCCACGTAATAAGTTATATGCTATCAAGTAGTTCGCGGCAGTGAGATTTAGCGATTACGCTAGATTGAGAGGTGAGCCTATAAGACAGACAAAACATAGAGAAACTTAGTTACATTATGTAAACTACAGTTCCGGTGGATAATAAAGTCAAAATAAGTTATATGCTATCAAGTAGTTCGGGGCCGTGAGATTTAGCGATTTCGCTAGATTGAGAGGTGAAGCCTATAAGACAGACAAAACATAGAGAAACTTAGTTACATTATGTAAACTACAGTTCCGGTGGATAATAAAGTCAAAATAAGTTATATGCTATCAAGTAGTTCGGGGCCGTGAGATTTAGCGATTTCGCTAGATTGAGAGGTGAGCCTATAAGACAGACAAAACATAGAGAAACTTAGTTACATTATGTAAACTACAGTTCCGGTGGATAATAAAGTCAAAATAAGTTATATGCTATCAAGTAGTTCGGGGCCGTGAGATTTAGCGATTTCGCTAGTTTGAGAGGTGAGCCTATAAGACAGACAAAACATAGAGAAACCTTAGTTGCATTATGTAAACTACAGTTCCGGTGGATAATAAAGTCAAATAAGTTATATGCTATCAAGTAGTTCGGGGCAGTGAGATTTAGCGATTTCACTAGATTGAGAGGGTGAGCCTATAAGACAGACAAACATAGAGAAACTTAGCTACATTAGGTAAACTACAGTTCCGGTGGATAATAAAGTCAAAATAAGTTATATGCTATCAAGTAGTTCAGGGCGGGTGAGATTTAGCGATTTCGCTAGATTGAGAGGTGAGCCTATAAGACAGACGAAACAGAGAGAAACTTAGCTACATTAGGTAAACTACAGTTCCGGTGGATAATAAAGTCAAAATAAGTTATATGCTATCAAGTAGTTCGGGGCAGTGAGATTTAGCGATTTCACTAGATTGAGAGGTAAGCCTATAAGACAGACAAAACAGAGAGAAACTTAGCTTACATTAGGTAAACTACAGTTCCGGTGGATAATAAAGTCAAAATAAGTTATACGCTATCAAGTAGTTCGGGGCAGTGAGATTTAGCGATTTCACTAGATTGAGAGGTAAGCCTATAAGACATACAAAACATAGAGAAACTTAGCTACATTAGGTAAACTACAGTTCCGGTGGATAATAAAGTCAAAATAAGTTATATGCTATCAAGTAGTTCGGGGCAGTGAGATTTAGCGATTTCACTAGATTGAGAGGTGAGCCTATAAGACAGACAAAACATAGAGAAACTTAGCTACATTAGGTAAACTACAGTTCCGGTGGATAATAAAGTCAAAATAAGTTTATATGCTATCAAGTAGTTCAGGGCGGTGAGATTTAGCGATTTCGCTAGATTGAGAGGTGAGCCTATAAGACAGACGAAACAGAGAGAAACTTAGCTACATTAGGTAAACTACAGTTCCGGTGGATAATAAAGTCAAAATAAGTTATATGCTATCAAGTAGTTCGGGCCGTGAGATTTAGCGATTTCGCTAGATTGAGAGGTGAGCTATAAGGACAGACAAAACATAGAGAAACTTAGCTACATTAGGTATACTACAGTTCCGGTGGATAATAAAGTCAAAATAAGTTATATGCTAATCAAGTAGTTCGGGGCGGTGAGATTTAGCGATTTCGCTAGATTGAGAGGTGAGCCTATAAGAACAGACGAAACAGAGAGAAACTTAGCTACATTAGGGTAAACTACAGTTCCGGTGGATAATAAAGTCAAAATAAGTTATTATGCTATCAAGTAGTTCGGGGCCGTGAGATTTAGCGATTTCGCTAGATTGAGAGGTGAGCCTATAAGACAGACAAAACATAGAGAAACATAGTTACATTATGTAAACTACAGTTCCGGTGGATAATAAAGTCAAAATAAGTTATATGCTATCAAGTAGTTCGGGGCAGTGAGATTTAGCGATTTCTCTAGATTGAGAGGTAAGCCTATAAGGACAGACAAAACAGAGAGAAACTTAGCTACATTAGGTAAACTACAGTTCCAGTGGATAATAAAGTCAAAATAAGTTATATGCTATCAAGTAGTTCGGGGCAGTAAGATTTAGCGATTTCACTAGATTGAGAGGTAAGCCTATAAGACAGACAAAACAGAGAGAAACTTAGCTACATTAGGTAAACTACAGTTCCGGTGGATAATAAAGTCAAAATAAGTTATACGCTATCAAGTATTTCGGGGCAGTGAGATTTAGCGATTTCACTAGATTGAAAGGTGGACAAAACAGAGAGAAAAACTTAGCTACATTAGGTAACCTACAGTTCTGGTGGATAATAAAGTCAAAATAAGTTATATGCTATCAAGTATTTCGGGGCGGTGAGATTTAGCGATTTCACTAGATTGAGAGGTGAGCCTATAAGACAGACAAAACATAGAGAAAACTTAGCTACATTAGGTAAACTACTGTTCCGGTGGATAATAAAGTCAAAATAAGTTATATGCTATCAAGTCGTTCGGGCCGTGAGATTAAGCGATTTCGCTAGATTGAGAGGTGAGCCTATAAGACAGACAAAACATAGAGAAACTTAGCTACATTAGGTAAACTACAGTTCCGGTGGATAATAAAGTCAAAATAAGTTATACGCTATCAAGTAGTTCGGGGCAGTGAGATTTAGCGATTTCACTAGATTGAGAGGTAAGCCTATAAAGACAGACAAAACATAGAGAAACTTAGCTACATTAGGTAAACTACAGTTCCGGTGATAATAAAGTCAAAATAAGTTATATGCTATCAAGTAGTTCGGGGCAGTGAGATTTAGCGATTTCACTAGATTGAGAGGTGAGCCTATAAGACAGACAAAACAGAGAGAAACTTAGCCACATTAGGTAAACTACAGTTCCGGTGGATAATAAAGTCAAAATAAGTTATATGCTATCAAGTAGTTCGGGGCAGTGAGATTTAGCGATTTCACTAGATTGAGAGGTGAGCCTATAAGACAGACAAAACAGAGAGAAACTTAGCTACATTAGGTAACCTACAGTTCCGGTGGATAATAAAGTAAAAAATAAGTTATACGCTATCAAGTAGTTCGGGGCAGTGAGATTTAGTGATTTCACTAGATTGAGAGGTAAGCCTGTAAGACAGACGAAACAGAGAGAAACTTAGCTACATTAGGTAAACTACAGTTCCGGTGGATAATTAAAGTCAAAATAAGTTATATGCTATCAAGTAGTTCGGGGCGGTGAGATTTAGCGATTTCACTAGATTGAGAGGTGAGCCTATAAGACAGACAAAACATAGAGGAAACTTAGCTACATTAGGTAAACTACAGTTCCGGTGGATAATAAAGTCAAAATAAGTTATATGCTATCAAGTAGTTTCGGGGCAGTGAGATTTAGCGATTTCACTAGATTGAGAGGTAAGCCTATAAGACAAGACGAAACAGAGAGAAACTTAGCTACATTAGGTAAACTACAGTTCTGGTGGATAATAAAGTCAAAATAAGTTATATGCTATCAAGTAGTTCGGGGCGGTGAGATTTAGCGATTTCACTAGATTGAGAGGTGAGCCTATAAGACAGACAAAACATAGAGAAACTTAGCTACATTAGGTAAACTACTGTTCCGGTGGATAATAAAGTCAAAATAAGTTATATGCTATCAAGTAGTTCGGGGCCGTGAGATTAAGCGATTTCGCTAGATTGAGAGGTGAGCCTATAAGACAGGACAAAACATAGAGAAACTTAGCTACATTAGGTAAACTACAGTTCCGGTGGATAATAAGTCAAAATAAGTTATACGCTATCAAGTAGTTCGGGGCAGTGAGATTTAGCGATTTCACTAGATTGAGAGGTAAGCCTATAAGACAGACAAAACATAGAGAAACTTAGCTACATTAGGTAAACTACAGTTCGGTGGATAATAAACTCAAAATAAGTTATATGCTATCAAGTAGTTCGGGGCAGTGAGATTTAGCGATTTCACTAGATTGAGAGGTGAGCCTATAAGACAGACAAAACAGAGAGAAACTTAGCTACATTAGGTAAAAACTACAGTTCCGGTGGATAATAAAGTCAAAATAAGTTATATGCTATCAAGTAGTTCAGGGCAGTGAGATTTAGCGATTTCGCTAGATTGAGAGGTGAGCCTATAAGACAGACGAAACAGAGAGAAACTTAGCTACATTAGGTAAACTACAGTTCCGGTGGATAATAAAGTCAAAATAAGTTATATGCTATCAAGTAGTTCGGGGCCGTGAGATTTAGCGATTTCGCTAGATTGAGAGGTGAGCCTATAAGACAGACAAAACATAGAGAAACTTAGCTACATTATGTAAACTACAGTTTCCGGTGGATAATAAAGTCAAAATAAGTTATATGCTATCAAGTAGTTCGGGGCGGTGAGATTTAGCGATTTCGCTAGATTGAGAGGTGAGCCTATAAGACAGACGAAACAGAGAGAAACTTAGCTACATTAGGTAAACTACAGTTCCGGTGGATAATAAAGTCAAAATAAGTTATATGCTATCAAGTAGTTCGGGGCCGTGAGATTTAGCGATTTCGCTAGATTGAGAGGTGAGCCTATAAGACAGACAAAACATAGAGAAACTTAAGTTACATTATGTAAACTACAGTTCCGGTGGATAATAAAGTCAAAAATAAGTTATATGCTATCAAGTAGTTAGGGGCAGTGAGATTTAGCCGATTTCTCTAGATTGAGAGGTAAGCCTATATAAGACAGACAAAACAGAGAGAAACTTAGGCTACATTAGGTAAACTACAGTTCCGGTGGATAATAAGTCAAAAATAAGTTATATGCTATCAAGTAGTTCGGGGGCAGTGAGATTTTAGCGATTTCACTAGATTGAGAGGTAAGCCTATAAGACAGACAAAACAGAGAGAAACTTAGCTACATTAGGTAAACTACAGTTCCGGTGGATAATAAAGTCAAAATAAGTTATACGCTATCAAGTAGTTCGGGGCAGTGAGATTTAGCGATTTCACTAGATTGAGAGGTGGACAAAACAGAGAGAAACTTAGCTACATTAGGTAACCTACAGTTCCGGTGGATAATAAAGTCAAAATAAGTTATATGCTATCAAGTAGTTCGGGGCAGTGAGATTTAGCGATTTCACTAGATATGAGAGGTGAGCCTATAAGACAGACAAAACAGAGAGAAACTTAGCTACATTAGGTAAACTACAGTTCCGGTGGATAATAAAGTCAAAATAATTTATACGCTATCAAGTAGTTCGGGGCAGTGAGATTTAGTGATTTCACTAGATTGAAGAGGTAAGCCTATAAGGCAGACAAAACAGAGAGAAACTTGGCTACATTAGGTAAACTACAGTTCCGGTGGATAATAAAGTCAAAATAAGTTATATGCTATCAAGTAGTTCGGGGGCAGTGAGATTTAAGCGATTTCACTAGATTGAGAGGTAAGTCTATAAGACAGACAAAACAGAGAGAAACTTAGCTACATTAGGTAAACTACAGTTCCGGTGGATAATAAAGTCAAAATAAGTTATACGCTATCAAGTAGTTCGGGGCAGTGAGATTTAGCGATTTCACTAGATTGAGAGGTGGACAAAACAGAGAGAAACTTAGCTACATTAGGTAACCTAAAGTTCCGGTGGATAATAAAGTCAAAATAAGTTATATGCTATCAAGTAGTTCGGGGCAGTGAGATTTAGCGATTTCACTAGATTGAGAGGTGAGCCTATAAGACAGACAAAAACTGAGAGAAACTTAGCTACATTAGGTAAACTACAGTTCCGGTGGATAATAAAGTCAAAATAAGTTATACGCTATCAAGTAGTTCGGGGCAGTGAGATTTAGTGATTTCACTAGATTGAGAGGTAAGCCTATAAGACAGACGAAACAGAGAGAAACTTAGCTACAATAGGTAAACTACAGTTCCGGTGGATAATAAAGTCAAAATAAGTTATATGCTATCAAGTAGTTCGGGGCGGTGAGATTTAGCGATTTCACTAGATTGAGAGGTGAGCCTATAAGACAGACAAAACATAGAGAAACTTAGCTACATTAGGTAAACTATAGTTCCGGTGGATAATAAAGTCAAAATAAGTTATATGCTATCAAGTAGTTCGGGGCAGTGAGATTTAGCGATTTCACTAGAATTGAGAGGTAAGCCTATAAGACAGACGAAACTGAGAGAAAACTTAGCTACATTAGGTAAACTACAGTTCTGGTGGATAATAAAGTCAAAATAAGTTATATGCTATCAAAGTAGTTCGGGGCGGTGAGATTTAGCGATTTCACTAGATTGAGAGGTGAGCCTATAAGACAGACAAAACATAGAGAAACTTAGCTACATTAGGTAAAACTACTGTTCCGTGGATAATAAAGTCAAAATAAGTTATATGCTATCAAGTCGTTCGGGGCCGTGAGATTAAGCGATTTCGCTAGATTGAGAGGTGAGCCTATAAGACAGACAAAACATAGAGAAACTTAGCTACATTAGGTAAACTACAGTTCCGGTGGATAATAAAGTCAAAATAAGTTATACGCTATCAAGTAGTTCGGGGCAGTGAGATTTAGCGATTTCACTAGATTGAGAGGTAAGCCTATAAGACAGACAAAACATAGAGAAACTTAGCTACATTAGGTAAACTACAGTTCCGGTGATAATAAAGTCAAAATAAGTTATATGCTATCAAGTAGTTCGGGCAGTGAGATTTAGCGATTTCACTAGATTGAGAGGTGTGAGCCTATAAGACAGACAAAACAGAGAGAAACTTAGCCACATTAGGTAAACTACAGTTCCGGTGGATAATAAAGTCAAAATAAGTTATATGCTATCAAGTAGTTCGGGGCAGTGAGATTTAGCGATTTCACTAGATTGAGAGGTGAGCCTATAAGACAGACAAAACAGAGAGAAACTTAGCTACATTAGGTAACCTACAGTTCCGGTGGATAATTAAAGTAAAAATAAGTTATATGCTATCAAGTAGTTCGGGGCAGTGAGATTTAGCGATTTCACTAGATTGAGAGGTGAGCCTATAAGACAGACAAAACATAGAGAAACTTAGCTACATTAGGTAAACTGCAGTTCCGGTGGATAATAAAGTCAAAATAAGTTATATGCTATCAAGTAGTTCGGGGCAGTGAGATTTAGCGATTTCACTAGATTGAGAGGTGAGCCTATAAGACAAACAAAACATAGAGAAAACTTAGCTACATTAGGTAAACTGCAGTTCCGGTGGATAATAAAGTCCAAAATAAGTTATATGCTATCAAGTAGTTCGGGGCGGTGAGATTTAGCGATTTCACTAGATTGAGAGGTGAGCCTATAAGACAGACAAAACATAGAGAAACTTAGCTACATTAGGTAAACTACAGTTCCGGTGGATAATAAAGTCAAAATAGTTATATGCTATTAAGTAGTTCGGGGCGGTGAGATTTAGCGATTTCACTATATTGAGAGGTGAGCCTATAAGACAGACGAAACAGAGAGAAACTTAGCTACATTAGGTAAACTACAGTTCCGGTGGATAATAAAGTCAAAATAAGTTATATGCTATCAAGTAGTTCGCGGCAGTGAGATTTAGCGATTTCACTAGATTGAGAGGTGAGCCTATAAGACAGACAAAACAGAGAGAAACTTAGCTACATTAGGTAAACTACAGTTCCGGTGGATAATAAAGTCAAATAAGTTATATGCTATCAAGTAGTTCGCGGCAGTGAGATTTAGCGATTTCACTATATTGAGATGTGAGCCTATAAGACAGACGAAACAGAGAGAAACTTAGCTACATTAGGTAAACTACAGTTCCGGTGGATAATAAAGTCAAAAATAAGTTATATGCTATCAAGTAGTTCGCGGCAGTGAGATTTAGCGATTTCACTAGATTGAGAGGTGAGCCTATAAGACAGACAAAACAGAGAGAAACTTAGCTACATTAGGTAAACTACAGTTCCGGTGGATAATAAAGTCAAAATAAGTTATATGCTATCAAGTAGTTCGGGGCGGTGAGATTTAGCGATTTCACTAGATTGTGAGAGGTGAGCCCTATAAGACAGACAAAACAGAGAGAAACTTAGCTACATTAGGTAAACTACAGTTCCGGTGGATAAATAAAGTCAAAATAAGTTATATGCTATCAAGTAGTTCGCGGCAGTGAGATTTAGCGATTTCACTAGATTGAGAGGTGAGCCTATAAGACAGACAAAACAGAGAGAAACTTAGCTAACATTAGGTAAAACTACTGTTCCGGTGGATAATAAAGTCAAAATAAGTTATATGCTATCAAGTAGTTCGGGGCGGTGAGATTTAGCGATTTCACTAGATTGAGAGGTGAGCCTATAAGGGCAGACAATACAGAGAGAAACTTAGCTACATTAGGTAAACTACAGTTCCGGTGGATAATAAAGTCAAAATAAGTTAATAAACGTGACCCATTGTAGTGGGTTCGTTAAAGTGTTTAAAATCTAATTTAGGAAGCTTCACATTAAAGAAGAAGGTGGGAGGAATCTCGTGGTGTGACTTTAACGTTGGGTATTGAATAGTAGGCTCGATTAGGACTTTAATCACAATAGAAACCTGGACATAGAAGTTATTTGGTCTACGTCCTGAGATAACACTGTGGCTGTTAGTGGTTTCATCTGATTCTAAAAGACGCGCATACATGACCTCAAATTCGTAACAGACGTTAGATTTTAGATGTTAGCATGGTAGGTAATGAGTGTGCGAAGTTGCACATGAGTACGAGGTACTCTGAGGTGATAGTTCACTGATTTTTGTAAGTAGCGCTCTAAAGAGTCAGCCGACTGGAGGCAGGGTTTGGGCCTCAGTTCACGAAGCACATTGCACTATCTTTACTACAATAGACAACAACTGAGAAAATAAAACTAAACAAAACTATAAAGTGCAATGTAAGGCGGGTCGGTATTACACAATAAAAGTTCCTAGGGGACAATGGTTCTTATTATTTAAAAAAATATAAAAGCTAAAAAATTAAACTAGTTTACAAACGAGAAATATTAGACTGATTAGTAGGCTCAAGGAGTTAAGTTCAGTACTGTGGGAACTCAACACATTTACGGCTTTAATACCAATAAGAATAACTGTTCCAAACACAGTTGTCAAGTATACTGTGATAAATTACTGAAAATAAGACCTAATTTAATATGTTTAATACTTCCGAGTAAATATTGAAACTGTGTTGTATTAACTATTTTTATTTTAAAAGAAAAGTGCAGTTGAGATAAATAATATTATACTTGTAGTTTGTTAATTTAAGGAGAGAAATATAAATAGTTAATCTGTTCCATTTGTGTAAAGTACAGACTAAGTATAAGATTTATTCTACATCTTCTAAAGAATAAAACACAAGTTTACCGAAGACAAATATTGCAACTTATTGAAACAAACTCGGTCGTTTGAGCTGAGCTGTGAAATGCACTACAGTTCGGAGGCGATACAATAATTGTGAGTCAAGAGATCCCGAAGAAAAATGCGCCCACTTACATTAGCGTCTCTTTCAGAGCGCAAATGTAAATGCAATGTCTAATATTAGCTCGCATTAAAATTACATGCAATCTTTACCTTTGAGAACAATTTTACTTTATGCTCCTGTGTTTACAAGTAGCCAGTTTAACGTATCCCTGTACGTCGCCTGGTTCTCGTCCTGTACGCGTGTATACCGCTGTCCTGCAACAATGTGCACTGAGATCGCCTAATGTATATGTACAGAGAGGGTAACATGTCAGGCTCACTGTAGGACTGTCTACACAGTCTCCCTGTACGTCGCCTTGTTCTCGTCCTGTACGCGTGTATAACTCTGTCCTGCAACAATGTGCACTGAGATCGTCTAATGTATATATACAGAGTGGGTAAAATGTCAGGCTCACTTAGGGCTGTCTACACAGTCTCCCCTGTACTTCGCCTGGTTCTCGTCCTGTACGCGTGTATAACTCTGTCCTGCAACAATGTGCACTGAGATCGTCTAATGTATATGTACAGAGAGGGTAACATGTCAGGCTCACTGTAGGGCTGTCTACACAGTCTCCCTGTACTTCGCCTGGTTCTCGTCCTGTACGCGTGTATACCGCTGTCCTGCAACAATGTGCACTGAGACCGTCTAATGTATATGTACAGAGAGGGTAACATGTCAGGCTCACTTAGGGCTGTCTACACAGTCTCCCTGTACTTCGCCTGGTTCTCGTCCTGTACGCGTGTATACCGCTGTTCTGCAACAATGTGCACTGAGATCGTCTACTGTATATGTACAGAGAGGGTAACATGTCAGGCTCACTTAGGGCTGTCTACACAGTCTCCCTGTACGTCGCCTGGTTCTCATCCTGTACGCGTGTATACCGCTGTTCTGCAACAATGTGCACTGAGAACGTCTAATGTATATGTACAGAGAGGGTAACATGTCAGGCTCACTGTAGGACTGTCTACACAGTCTCCCTGTACTTCGCCTGGTTCTCGTCCTGTACGCGTGTATACCGCTGTCCTGCAACAATGTGCACTGAGACCGTCTAATGTATATGTACAGAGAGGGTAACATGTCAGGCTCACTGTAGGGCTGTCTACACAGTCTCCCTGTACTTCGCCTGGTTCTCGTCCTGTACGCGTGTATAACGCTGTTCCTGCAACAATGTGCACTGAGATCGTCTAACTGTATATGTACAGAGAGGGTAACATGTCAGGCTCACTTAGGACTGTCTACACAGTCTCCCTGTACTTCGCCTGGTTCTCGTCCTGTACGCGTGTATAACGCTGTTCTGCAACATTGTGCACTGAGATCGTCTACTGTATATGTACAGAGAGGGTAACATGTCAGGCTCACTTAGGACTGTCTACACAGTCTCCCTGTACTTCGCCTGGTTCTCGTCCTGTACGCGTGTATAACGCTGTTCTGCAACAATGTGCACTGAGATCGTCTACTGTATATGTACAGAGAGGGTAACATGTCAGGCTCACTGTAAGACTGTCTACACAGTCTCTCTGAAAAGTAAATATTTGAATATCTGAATGGATTTCTTTTGAAGATCAAATTAAGGTTGAATATTATAATATTATTACCGCAACTTCCCCGCACCACAAAACAAAAGGAGATGTGTAACGTTATTCCGTAGTTGGATGTAGTTAATGTCGATTGTGTACAATATTTTAATACGTTTCTCGTAATAAATGTATTTGAAGAATCCTTTGTTGAATTATGGGCGTTCCATATCAAAGTTTGATTGAGTTGATTCCCAAGAAACTTTACGCAATCAGGCTCACTTAACGACTCCACGCACATCATTAAAGTTAGAGTGCATTCGTACTAATAGAGGCAAACTTGAGAGTTTGTTTCAGTTTATTTTGTTCCATTTATAAAAATATATTATATTGATATATTATATATATATATATATATATATATATATATATATATATATATATATATATATATATATATATATTATATATTATATTGATATTCATGTTATAAAAATAGTGAATGCATAATAGCTTATTAACAGCCATTACTTCTAAGACTCTTTCAATTTAGACTTAAGACAACGATTATTGTCGCCGGCGTACAGTAAAAATAATATAAACCCGGTATTAATCCTTGCGGTATTCCACAGAACTTTCGAAGAACTTTAGAGAATATCAGATAGATCTAAGAGTACATTAATTCTCTGTCGCGACACTCCAAGCCCTTAACCTCCAGGTTAACAATTCGATTGATGGTCTGAATTGTTACCAGAAAATCATCCGATTTTTACATATACTTGGCCTAGTTCATACCTATGTACCGTCTTCGCTTGGAATATGGAATATTTAAATACGTACTGGGGTGGAAAATTAACTTGTAGATGATTGAAAGTTTACAGAGCGGGTTGGAGAAATTTTCTTTATCGTCTTTGGATTCCTTATAATTTGGTTCATCGTAATGTGGTAAACTCCTTATGTTTCTGCAGTGTTCTGCAGTGAATGTATACGCAGGGAACATATTAACCTGTCCTTTCATCCCTGTTATGTGGCATTTAAGCTAAAACTTTGAGCTTATTTAACTCTTGACTTTGTAAGACCGGTGCTAGTCAGCTGTCAACGGAATCTTCTACCCGCATAGATAGTTTTTATCCAAATAATTAAGACTTGAGAGTTTTCCTTTAAATGTGAATAAAAAAACATATAAAGACGTAAGCTATTATAAAATAAAGCCTCCTATCGTAAAACTGGCCAAAATATTTCCCCCAAAATTCATAGATATAAACCACGCAAATTCTTACTATTTCGGATAGTGAGGTTTCAAAAGTTTTTAATAATAAAAATCTGCTTTTGGTAGATGAAAAGCATCGTTTACTAACAGTTACCCGCGGCTTCGCTAGCAATGTCGTAACCTTTGCACGTGTATGAGAACGGTCTTGGTTTGATAGCCGAGTATGCCTTCTTTACCACGATCAAGGAAATCTGTCAAAAAGTGAATATTTAGGGCCATTGTAATTTACACTGGTATTTGCATATTTTTTCCACAGTTGATTTTTTCTTGTTTCTCGATGTTGATAAATATATATATATATATATATATATATATATATATATATATATATATATATATATAGTAACTCTATATATTATATCTGTATTAAGTACTGACCAAACACTACATACTTAATATTTGGTACAATGTACAGTCAAAAGTACATTGGTAATAAAACTGTTGATGTTCTTATCTGGATATTTTCTTACTGTATGTTAAACAGCGGTTACAGAAAAGGTTGATGTACGAAGTGATATTACTATCAAGCTTACTCTATTGCTATGACTTATGACTATAAATGTTAACAAATTGCAAATTGTGGTTAAATTATTTAGACATATAGTTGTACTGTCATGAAACTATGTTTACACAGAACAGTTAACAACATTTACAGGCTCTTTCAATTAATAATATTTGTTAGCTATAATGCAACGTTAGAGACCAAGATGGGGTGTTTTGTAACTTCAGAAACCTGTGGGGGGCAGCCTGGAGGTAATTTTGAAACCATAATAGATTTAAATGTTAACAACGGTCCTTAACAATGGTCATATAATAGACTTAAATGTTAACCACGGTCCTTAATAATGGTCATATATAATTAGTTTTCTCGTGAAAGCATAACAAAAAACTAACTTTCTCATTTATAATATTAGTTAAGATGTAGGTCTCTCAAACCTACTTCGGTCAAAAAAGGTCTTCTTCTGACTTATGCAATCTTTTTTCGGTCCTCAATATTTCCAGTGCCATTGTTTAGTCTACCACGTAGTCAAGATAAATAAATATATATAAAACGCAAGGCTGAGAAGCATACGTCGGTAAAGAAGGACTAACAAGCCTAATACGTTAAAACATCTACTTCCCGAAAAAAGGCGATAATCCTTACTAAGCTTATGCTACAGTTCAAAATAGTCATATATAGTAGGTTTTGCTTTATACAAGTCTTGTTGTCTTTCGGACCTACAGTTTTGGGAATGAATAGATCATTGAGGAATTTTAGTGTTCAATCCGCTGTTTTTCTTTAAGCCACTGTAAAATTCCATATCACAATGTCAAGGAAGCCAATCAGTGTTGGCTTTATCATGTGCAAAGATTCACAGATTTGCCAATACATGTTTTTTATTACAGTGCTTCAATTGAGTTAAAAAAAAATTTTTTTGATTCTTCATTCCTGCCAAATGGAATAAAAATTATAGGGTAACCTTGTGCCTGTTACCTACACTGCCCAACTGATCGAGCACTGTGCACTTATTATTGTATAAAGATAAAGTGATAGCACATATTTCCGCTACTTTGAAGAACTTCAGTTGATAGTGTCAACGGATGTTATGTGCCAGTTCACTTTGGATACGTGTAGTAAATATTTTAATTATTTTTCCAATTTATAAAATATTCTAGGAAATATTTAAGAATTTTACTTAATTTGTAGTACAACAACTAGAAATTAAGGCAGTATAAAATTATACCCTAATATGTGATTATTTTTCAAAAATTGACATAATGTAATCGCCAAGTGAAAGAAGCAATATCTCAGTTAGAGGACAGGGCAGCCAGACGACAACGTCAGTTCATTATTTCGCATCAAGTCCGCTTGGGTTGTCAGCCTCGCCCGCCGCCTGTCGTCTGCGGTAAATTGACATAATGTAATCACCAAGTGAAAGAAGCAATATCTCAGTTAGGGAGCAGGGCAGCCAGACGACAACGTCAGTTCATTATTTCGCATCAAGTCCGCTTGGGTTGTCAGCCTCGCCCGCCGCCTGTCGTCTGCGGTAAATTGTCATAATGTAATCGCCAAGTGAAAGAAGCAATATCTCAGTTAGGGAGCAGGGCAGCCAGACGACAACGTTAGCTCATTATCTCGCATCAAGTCCGCTTGGGTTGTCAGCCTCGCCCGCCGCCTGTCGTCTGCGGTAAATTGACATAATGTAATCGCCAAGTGAAAGAAGCAATATCTCAGTTAGGGAGCAGGGCAGCCAGACGACAACGTTAGCTCATTATCTCGCATCAAGTCCGCTTGGTTTGTCAGCCTCGCCCGCCGCCTGTCGTCTGCGGTAAATTAGACTTCCATTCGCCATCAGTTTTTGTCAATATTCTCACCTAATTGCTTTATAAACAGTTGAATAACGTTTAATAAACCATGAAATATTTTTGTAAAACCTGCATGTATTTATATTAAAATACTAATTAAGCTCTTTCTTATTTATACAATGTAAAACTAAGAAATGCAACGTATTCTGTGAACATTGCTACGTAATATGTCACGTACATGCACTATCTAAGACCAAGCCAGCCGCACACGCATTGGTTAAACCATCGTACACTAAGTTTTATTTGTAGTAGGGGCGGAATATATACTTTATACTTTGTATTAAGTTTATTATTTTTAGTGAGATACTTCTGAAAGTTCTAATATAAAACGCGAAATTGTACTGCCATAGAAAATAGAAAACAATACTCTTGAAACAATAACTCACAACAGCTTATCAGATGAACGTTTAATGACAAACGTTAAAAAAATTGAATCCAACTTTGAAGACCTGTCCGTACGAATCTAGGAATATAAAATTACTTTTATGTTTTATAGACTTGATATTTTAGTATTTGTAGCCATTTACTTTCTATATACAGCATCAAATAAAGCGTTTACTGTATTTTGCAAAGCGCCTTTCGTGTATCTTTAATTTGAACTTTATTAAAGTGGAGTATAGATTTTCATTTATATATTCCACCTACCTTATATAAAGCCAAAATAAATTTATCATTAGAGAAGGTCATTGCACAAATTTGAAGCAGAATGTACTCATTCGGTATTTATAGTAAATACATCTAGTGATCTGCAATTGAAATGGAACATATGTAAAACCTTATCTCATTATTGTTAGTCACTGCAAGATAAACAAATCAGCAGTTTCCAGCATGTTACTTGAGAGCATGCAGTATTTGCTTAACGCTTAGAAAAGTACAGTAAATTAAATATTCTGCAATTTCATTAAGCAAACTAATCTTAATGTGTTTTTCAAACATAAATCAATATTATTTTGTGTACATACTCTGAAACAATTAAAATAACTTCTAAAAGAGAAAAGATACAACATTTTATTGAAGTATCATTTAGGATTCAGTGATACATTTTTTAGATATTGAATTTTTCCATGTTAGGGCAGATTACTTGTGTAGGACGATTTGATCCTATATTATATGAACAGCGTAAACAATTCTAAAAGTATTGATACAAAAGCATTAAATGGACACATATTTTATTTTGATACTACAAAACTAAACATTTCAAACTGTGTAAGTACGCTGAACTTTTGCTTATTTCAGAGTATTAATTCGGTACTGGCGGGTTGAACGATTAAGGTGTTTTTTGAGTGAATTGAAAGGGTTCCTTCAGTTAGAGATTTTGATGAAATAAGCAAATGAGTTTAGGACTGCGTTACAAACTCCCGCTAGTTACTACCATGTAGCATACGAGCCTTTCATTTTATCAGGGCATCTTAGTTGGAGCCAAAGCGAGTACGATTAATCCAATATTTAAATGCTCTGCAACATTTACTTTCTGTAATACACTGCAGTAGGTAGCGCCAACAACATTAAGTAAACTTCCCATAACGTCTGTGAGATTCGTTGTAAAAACGAATAAGACAAAGTGGTGCAGGAATCGTTTTAAAAATATCGACTTTCCACTAAGATTAACATTACTGAATATCCAACTGTACTTAAGAACTGTCTGTAGCGTCAAATATATCAATGAGAGTTTTGTACTGTGTGCACATAAATAAGTAAAATGACAGCTTTGTAATATAAGCATACTCCTTTTTTAATGCATTTAAATTAAAATGATTGAGGCTGAAGATTAAATGCAAATTTCATGGGAACAAAGTGGCGGCGTTAAATAAAACACGTCAAAGAGAATTTGAAAGTCGAAAGAAACGTCATTAGCTCATTGCATAGCTAATTTATATTGTAAACCTCTGCTGCAGGTAACCTGGGAATTTTAACGTTAGGTCAAACGTGTTAGCATGTTGTATTTTGGTAAAGTATGTAGTTAGTTAAATATATGTGAGTGTGAAAAATATTCGTTTATTTACATTCACCTTATTTGCAAAAATATTATCGAAATGTTTTTTAGTTTTCCTTGGTGAAGCCTAAACCAACTCTTCATCATAGTTTCAAAAATAATGTTTTATAGTGCCAATAATTTATTACATTTAAACACATAAAACCAATATTTAATACTTTGATTTTTGTGAGGCCTTGCTATCGAAAGGCCTTACAAAAATAAAAGTATTAAATATTAGTTTTATGTGTTTAAATGTAATAAGTAAACTGTAGCCAATATAAGCTCCTCTTCAACAGTGCCAATATTTGTTAATAACTTTATAGTGATAACATGTTTAAAGTTGTTTTAACATTATATTACTCATATAAATTTACGAACCTAATATTGAACGATACTTTACAATACGGTTTAACTGTAATTAATGATATGCGTTTTTAATGAAGATAAATGTAACATAATGTTGAATAATCATGTGATTAAGTATTGCAAGTGAACTATTGTGTCGATATTCAACCATCTTTTCCACTATTACACACGGTTTAGAACAATATTTGGCTTTTTAAATCAGTAAAAGTTGTTGTGTTTATATCATTATTTCATGTCGATGAATATTAATAGAATTCAATTGTTTTCGAATTACTTAGTGGTATTATAATTACTTATTAAACATGACAAAGATAGGAATATTTTGAACACATAACAAAACATTAACGCCATAGCAGTTAACTATTGAAAGTAGTACTTTACACCCAATAACCGACACCGCGCGGCTGTTGGGGCCACGAGCCAACAGAGAAGCGCTAAATCGTGAATGTGTTGCTGGTTGCAGTATTTATGGGTATTGTGCCGTGTAACATTATGGGCGCAGATAGAAAAATAAACAGCCGAGGCAGTTGAGTTCATAATAAAGTGAAGCTTTATTGCTTTATTATTCAAGACAAGAAATAGCTTCAAAGTTAAATGATGAACAATTTTATTTTCTCAGAGTACAACGTATTTCTTTTACGAAATTGTATTCCTGATGTTGTGTGTACGAAGCTACAAGTAACTGCACGTTTACTACAGACCAAATGAAGTGGGTTATGAACACACTCGTATTACACCCTGTGATATAAGGCACAAGTTACACGCTTACACAGTACAAGTCACACAGGTATTCTACTCAGCTGATTAACACACTCGTATTACACCCTGTGATATAAGGCACAAGTTACACGCTTACACAGTACAAGTCACACAGGTATTCTACTCAGCTGATTAACACACTCGTATTACACCCTGTGATATAAGGCACAAGTTACACGCTTACACAGTACAACAAGTCACACAGGTATTCTACTCAGCTGATTAACAGACTCGTATTACACCCTGTGATATAAGGCACAAGTTACACACTTACACAGTACAAGTCACACAGGTATTCTACTCAGCTGATTAACACACTCGTATTACACCCTGTGATATAAGGCACAAGTTACACGCTTACACAGTACAAGTCACACAGGTATTCTACTCAGCTGATTAACACACTCGTATTACACCCTGTGATATAAGGCACAAGTTACACGCTTACACAGTACAAGTCACACAGGTATTCTACTCAGCTGATTAACACACTCGTATTACACCCTGTGATATAAGGCACAAGTTACACGCTTACACAGTACAACAAGTCACACAGGTATTCTACTCAGCTGATTAACACACTCGTATTACACCCTGTGATATAAGGCACAAGTTACACGCTTACACAGTACAAGTCACACAGGTATTCTACTCAGCTGATTAACACACTCGTATTACACCCTGTGATATAAGGCACAAGTTACACGCTTACACAGTACAAGTCACACAGGTATTCTACTCAGCTGATTAACACACTCGTATTACACCCTGTGATATAAGGCACAAGTTACACGCTTACACAGTACAAGTCACACAGGTATTCTACTCAGCTGATTAACACACTTGTATTACACCCTGTGATATAAGGCACAAGTTACACGCTTACACAGTACAAGTCACACAGGTATTCTACTCACCGTAAAGAGTGATTAAGAGGCCAAATTTATCTCTGATTGTAAAATTGATTGGTAATTAGCTTAAGTTTCAGCCAATCACGATAAAGCATAGCGGATATGCATTATTGATACTGCCTATTGTTGCTGAGGGTTTGGTGGTGAACATGGCTCTCCACAGTGAGACCAAAGTATCTGAGGATATCACTTGGTCTGGAAGTTCTTTGTCGGTGTGTGAACAAAACACTCGAATATGGTCATGACTCTGACCTCTTGAGCTTAAGATTTGAAACATACGTAAACCTTATTCATTGCTTTTTCAATTTAGAGGTAATTAGGTTCGTTGTAAATTTTTCAAGAAAGCAACAAAGTAGAGACTAAAATAGATTTTTTAATAGATATATTCCTTTTGGATGTATGTTATTTGCAACAAACACTGAACATAAATGATAAACCAATTTCATAGGCCTAAGCAGAGATGCGAGCAGAGTAGGTTTACGCTGTGAAGTGGACACAAGTGATGAATAATTCTTCGGCTCTGAGAGCACGTCTCGAAGCTTTATCTCGGAGTTCGACATGCTTCCCTAGTAATAAGCCTTATTTTGCCCTATTAAGATTAATTTTCTTTAAGAGGTTAAATGTGAGAAAGGACCATATGGTCCTAATTTCGCCTCAATAAAGAAGAGTTTCTTTCTTTTCTTGGACTGTCACTAAGCATCTCAGTTATGTCTTGTTGAAAATTACGTATATCCTAATTATATATCATTCTCATGGCACCGGTAATATACTCTTCATAATCGGATGTACAGGTTACCTACAGGGCGTACCTTGCTGGAGTAATATCTTACAGAGCGTAGTACCTTACAGAGAGTTATATCATACAGAGAGTAGTACATTAAATAGTAGTACATTAAATAGTAGTATCATAAATAGAGTAATACATTACAGACACTAGTATCTTACAGAGAGTAGTACCTTAAAGAGTAGTATCATAAATAGAGTAATACATTGCAGAGACTAGTATCATACAGAGAGTAGTACCTTACAGAGAGTAGTGTCTTTAGGTAGTGGCACTTTAATTGGAGTAGTATCTTACAGGGATTGGTGCCTGTTTTATTTATTCAATCATCAGAAAGTACAGAAAAGGCGCTGTGTCAGGGATACCATTTCTTACTGCTAAACAATTTCATTGACCACCGGGACCGGGACTTGTTTGGTGAGGTGACTATCGCAGGACCTTTCCGTTTGCGACATGTTTTCTTTTCTCAACATGTCGCTTACAAATAACATGTAAAGTCTCTAGACAGCTCTGTTTTCATGACTGTAACTAAGATTAAGCTCAATGTTTAGTCTTGTGTAAGCGAACTCTTCGTATCCCTTATAGGTTTCCTTATAGTATTACGTCTTTGGTCTGTTATTTTAAATAGTATTGTTTTGGATTAATGCATTGTAGTTTAAATTTTAATATTTTTTTTCTCTACTCAAATTTATGGTGATTTCCTTCCTTTTCCTTCATTGGTGGACATAGGCTTAGATGCTTATCTACAATATTAATTTGGCCAAAAATTATGTACTTATACGATATTATTCATTATTTGTATAAATTTCACTGTTAGCTATTGTCTCGTTTCCTATATGATTATTTTTTATAGGTAAATGTTATATGAATACTTACATTGCCCATATATCATACCGTGTAATGTTTTTCTAGTTGAAGAGAATAAAATACATACCAACGCAGAATATTGCACTCATCAGTCTACATTACACAATATAACATCATTCTTCAGGAGAGACAAAGACCTATGTAGTATTACAATGACCATTAAACTTCCCAAACCGACAATAAAACTGGAACTGATGATGTAATTGTCAAACGTAAATCGACAGAGGTTCAAGTGGACGATGCGGACACCGTCATTCTACTGGAGTTCTGTGGCAATGTAAAGCGACGAGGAAAGTTAAGCCGTTGGCACCAACTCCCAAACCACAGTAAAGTTGCCGGACTCTGTACGCTCGCTCATCATTCCGCCAGTGTTAAACTTTCTCTTTTGTTCCTAATAGTGTTTCCTTTTACCTTGTTAAATGTCCAATTATGTTACACTTTTGCTTAATTAATGCCAAATCACGATACAGTAGTATAGAAAATAGACATACACAAATCACTAATGTGAAATTAAATGTTTTCTAAATGACTAACTTACTATGGTGAAATTTACTACATTTTCTCAAACAACTAAATTTCATATCCCTGAGAAGAGAGACTATCAATGTTTAATTGTTTTCAAATTACGCTCTTTTAATACAAAGAGATACTCGGTGGGTTGTGACATTTTTTGAAACCAATTTACATATTCGTCCAGGAAACATTAATATTATTCAGACTTGTTGGAGTAACAAAGTAAAAAAACGAAGTAAAACAAAGCGGGTTCTATGTATCTGTAAATGAAGATATAGGTGAACTATTTCCTCCAGTAATAGTGGGTGGAGTAAGCAAATTTTACGTCTAGCATTTTGAAATTTAGACATATTTTACGTAACTTACTATCGTACATTTTTACGATTACCGATAACGAATTAACGAATGTTGGGTTAAATATTTCAATTTAAATTATAAGAATGTTCCCCACCAAGTTGGTCACATTTGTTCATTGGGTCATATCGACAGATCATCAGGGTATATTACTGATGTCAACAACTGTGTCTGTCATCCCATTAAACCTAATGTTAGATTTGTCATGTGTCGTTACCTTTTGTTACACACAGCTTGTAGTATTGCCGTGCAGTGTACGGCTTATTACATACCACAGTATCCACTGCTTGTCGTATTGCCGTGCAGTGTACGGCTTAGTATATACCACAGTATCCACAGCTTGTAGTATTGCCGTGCAGTGTACGGCTTAGTATATACCACAGTATCCACTGCTTGTAGTATTGCCGTGCAGTGTACGGCTTAGTATATACCACAGTATCCACTGCTTGTAGTATTGTCGTGCAGTGTACGGCTTAGTATATACCACAGTATCCACTGCTTGTAGTATTGCCGTGCAGTGTACGGCTTAGTATATACCACAGTATCCACTGCTTGTAGTATTGTCGTGCAGTGTACGGCTTAGTATATACCACACTATCCACAGCTTGTTGTATTGTCGTGCAGTGTACGGCTTAGTATATACCACAGTATCCACAGCTTGTAGTATTGCCGTGCAGTGTACGGCTTAGTATATACCACAGTATCCACTGCTTGTAGTATTGCCGTGCAGTGTACGGCTTAGTATATACCACAGTATCCACTGCTTGTAGTATTGCCGTGCAGTGTACGGCTTAGTATATACCACAGTATCCACAGCTTGTAGTATTGCCGTGCAGTGTACGGCTTAGTATATACCACAGTATCCACTGCTTGTAGTATTGTCGTGCAGTGTACGGCTTAGTATATACCACAGTATCCACAGCTTGTAGTATTGCCGTGCAGTGTACGGCTTAGTATATACCACAGTATCCACAGCTTGTTGTATTGTCGTGCAGTGTACGGCTTAGTATATACCACACTATCCACAGCTTGTAGTATTGTCGTGCAGTGTACGGCTTAGTATATACCACACTATCCACAGCTTGTTGTATTGTCGTGCAGTGTACGGCTTAGTATATACCACACTATCCACAGCTTGTTGTATTGTCGTGCAGTGTACGGCTTAGTATATACCACAGTATCCACAGCTTGTTGTATTGTCGTGCAGTGTACGGCTTAGTATATACCACACTATCCACAGCTTGTTGTATTGTCGTGCAGTGTACGGCTTAGTATATACCACACTATCCACAGCTTGTTGTATTGTCGTGCAGTGTACGGCTTAGTATATACCACAGTATCCACAGCTTGTTGTATTGTCGTGCAGTGTACGGCTTAGTATATACCACACTATCCACAGCTTGTTGTATTGTCGTGCAGTGTACGGCTTAGTATATACCACAGTATCCACAGCTTGTTGTATTGTCGTGCAGTGTACGGCTTAGTATATACCACACTATCCACAGCTTGTTGTATTGTCGTGCAGTGTACGGCTTAGTATATACCACAGTATCCACAGCTTGTTGTATTGTCGTGCAGTGTACGGCTTAGTATATACCACACTATCCACAGCTTGTTGTATTGTCGTGCAGTGTACGGCTTAGTATATACCACACTATCCACAGCTTGTTGTATTGTCGTGCAGTGTACGGCTTAGTATATACCACAGTATCCACTGCTTGTCGTATTGCCGTGCAGTGTACGGCTTAGTATATACCACACTATCCACAGCTTGTTGTATTGTCGTGCAGTGTACGGCTTAGTATATACCACACTATCCACAGCTTGTCGTAAAGGGCGACACAAAAAGGAAGGCGAGATATCCTTCTCTTAATATTTTCACTTTTTTCGAGTTAAAGTTTTCATTTGGTATCTGGCTTTCTCCTAGCGTATTTCTCTTCATTTTTTCTTATTTCTTGTGCCCTGTTATGTGGTTTTAAATTTCTTCTTTCTTTAATGCGACTGGCGAGCACTGAGGGCCCCTGTGGTGTTACAGGGGCCGATGTGTGCTTGCATTGCCGGTAGGTTCTCTTGGTGTATCGCCTGTAACCGGCCCCTTCGGGACCTTTTATTTACCGCATTCGATCGAGCGCTTTTAGTCTAGAGTTTGATACAGCCTCACCAAAACGTTCTGTTGCAACGCCTTTACACTAAGTAGCAAAATTTGTATGGTCCTACAGAATCTAAAACTCCTATTTTTAACCTTTCAAGTCACGAATAACTCTGTAGTAACACTTGTGTTCTGGAACTATAGGATCACTAATACAAATCAAACTCACAAACCTTGTAATATTAAAAAATACGACCAAGACAAACAACGGACAACTTTTGAAATCAACATTTCAATCTTCATATTTAAAACGTGTCTAAAATGGAAAACCTAGTAGTATTTAAAATTACGTTTTACAATTTATTTAAGTGGCCTAGAAAAGTGAAATATCTGTATACACATACGAGTACACATGATATACCGGGTGATTTCATTTTTCGTCTGATACACATGTTGCAAATATTCCGACCCGAGAAATTGAGAATTTGTGAAACACTTCCTTGTAGGCAACACGTGGTGTGCCCTTTGAGATTCCGCCATACAAAGTCAAAGCGTCTGAAATTAAATGTGTTTTCTTCTTAATTACAAATAAAACAACCACTTCGTGCAGACAAGAATATGAAAACATTATTATTCAGCAGAAGTAAAAGAAAACCACCCAACTCTTTCAGAATGTAATACAGTCGATGTTACTAAGACCTATCATTTTTTAACATTCCTGTTCACATTATGTGGTTCTTTTATGTGTTAATACGAATGAAAAAGTGGCAGTTGTTGGCCAAGTCTCAAGGGAAATCTCTGTTTGTTGCTTAAGAGGAGGCATTTCATAATCTTAATTTTCTCGTAACCGAAACATTTGCGAATCCTATGTGTATTAGACAAAATATTTTTGTATTCACATCCTCTATCAACCCCGAAAGAAAGCGCACTTTATTAGAGTCGCCCTGTATAATACGCATGTAACTTACTATTAAGAAAACTATAAGAAACACAATAAAACAACAATAAAAAAGAAAACTGTTTTACGAATTATTGATGTGAGACTCTCCTTGATGCGACATGATCACGTACCACCTCGCCTGTTGTAGTGGCTATATGTGTAACACAAGACACGAGTTGCTCAATCTACTGCTTTGATATTGTTAAAGTAATATGCTCAGTAGCGTATGTTATAAAATTATTGATGTGAGACTCTCCTTGATGCGACATGATCACGTACCACCTCGCCTGTTGTAGTGGCTATATGTGTAACACAAGACACGAGTTGCTCAATCTACTGCTTTGATATTGTTAAAGTAATATGCTCAGTAGCGTATGTTATAAAATTATTGATGTGAGACTCTCCTTGATGCGACATGATCACGTACCACCTCGCCTGTTGTAGTGGCTATATGTGTAACACAAGACACGAGTTGCTCAATCTACTGCTTTGATATTGTTAAAGTAATATGCTCAGTAGCGTATGTTATAAAATTATTGATGTGAGACTCTCCTTGATGCGACATGATCACGTACCACCTCGCCTGTTGTAGTGGCTATATGTGTATCACAAGACACGAGTTGCTCAATCTACTGCTTTGATATTGTTAAAGTAATATGTTCAGTAGCGTATGTTATAAAATTATTGATGTGAGACTCTCCTTGATGCGACATGATCACGTACCACCTCGCCTGTTGTAGTGGCTATATGTGTATCACAAGACACGAGTTGCTCAATCTACTGCTTTGATATTGTTAAAGTAATATGCTCAGTAGCGTATGTTATAAAATTATTGATGTGAGACTCTCCTTGATGCGACATGATCACGTACCACCTCGCCTGTTGTAGTGGCTATATGTGTAACACAAGACACGAGTTGCTCAATCTACTGCTTTGATATTGTTAAAGTAATATGCTCAGTAGCGTATGTTATAAAATTATTGATGTGAGACTCTCCTTGATGCGACATGATCACGTACCACCTCGCCTGTAGTAGTGGCTATATGTGTAACACAAGACACGAGTTGCTCAATCTACTGCTTTGATATTGTTAAAGTAATATGCTCAGTAGCGTATGTTATAAAATTATTGATGTGAGACTCTCCTTGATGCGACATGATCACGTACCACCTCGCCTGTTGTAGTGGCTATATGTGTAACACAAGACACGAGTTGCTCAATCTACTGCTTTGATATTGTTAAAGTAATATGCTCAGTAGCGTATGTTATAAAATTATTGATGTGAGACTCTCCTTGATGCGACATGATCACGTACCACCTCGCCTGTTGTAGTGGCTATATGTGTAACACAAGACACGAGTTGCTCAATCTACTGCTTTGATATTGTTAAAGTAATATGCTCAGTAGCGTATGTTATAAAATTATTGATGTGAGACTCTCCTTGATGCGACATGATCACGTACCACCTCGCCTGTAGTAGTGGCTATATGTGTAACACAAGACACGAGTTGCTCAATCTACTGCTTTGATATTGTTAAAGTAATATGCTCAGTAGCGTATGTTATAAAATTATTGATGTGAGACTCTCCTTGATGCGACATGATCACGTACCACCTCGCCTGTTGTAGTGGCTATATGTGTAACACAAGACACGAGTTGCTCAATCTACTGCTTTGATATTGTTAAAGTAATATGCTCAGTAGCGTATGTTATAAAATTATTGATGTGAGACTCTCCTTGATGCGACATGATCACGTACCACCTCGCCTGTTGTAGTGGCTATATGTGTAACACAAGACACGAGTTGCTCAATCTACTGCTTTGATATTGTTAAAGTAATATGCTCAGTAGCGTATGTTATAAAATGGCTCACTTTACACAGGTAGCTTATGAGGTTTTCGCAATACTCGTACTATGAACCGTATCTTATATTTTTAGTGTTAATCTGAGATTCTTACTTATTTGCAGTGTACCCAACTTATATTATCTATGAAATGTAGCAAATGAATTTATTGAAAATGTTACTCATCACTTTTAGTAATAGTTTAAAAGATAAAGCACTTCAGCTCTTAGTTATTATATGTCCGTTGGAATATATTCATTGAATTTAATCCATCGAAACAGTACAATTAAAATACAGCACTTCACTAGGGCATAATCGACTACTGTACAGCTAGCGAAAAACCTTTAAACTCATATAATTAAGAGCCTAGCAATGTTTCAAAAACTGTATTTTTAAACGGAAGTTACGGTATATTAATTAACATAACCATAAAAATTGACATAGCTGTTAATTTCTTAAATGGAAATGTAATGATAAAGTTTAATGTATAAGAAATAAATATTGAAAATAATAAAATTTTGCTTAAACCTGTTACAATTTTATGTTACAATTCAGTAATTAATTTAAATTTATAAAATAAAGTATTTTAACTTATAAATATACTTGAGATCTATTTTTCTAATCGCAGGAATAATATAAGTTACAATTTAATGTTTTGAGTTTAATTGTTTGAAGATTTTATGTTGATTACCATCTGTTTATCTAATATTGTACTAACAAAGTAGTATATATCCAAGAAAGAATGTTTAACTCTACGTAATCAGCATGTCCTGTGGTTAGTTTCTTGTTCTTCTCTCTCCAATTGGAGTAAGGCATCGCGTGTGCATATGTGTGTGAAATGTGAATGGACATCATGCTGTGAATTGACGTTCCTATCAGAGCTGTTTAACGTGTTTATCAACATTGTCACCACGTATTGTCCACACAGTACAAGTGCATTATTTTCTACTCTTTTTGTGGAGGAAATTTTACTAGCACAAATACTAACACGTCTATGGTAGAAAACCTTTAAAATGTAGAAATGAATAAGCTATAGACAGGCAATATAGTAGTTGGTTACACATAAGTTTATCTATTCTTAACTATTTTGAGTTACTATCTCTTCTGCGTATTGTTTTCAAGACTTTATTACCCTAAAGTTTATTCTATCTTGAATTCTACAATAGATTAACCTATAGAATATTGCCCTTGACAGAAATGCGTTACCTGTGTAAGGGTATTTAATCAAAAAGCATTTTTTAATTAGATGGTTTAATAATACTGTGGTGCTCGTTAGCTCTATCTGTCATGTTCCACAAAATACATTTTTTATTTAAAAAAAAAATGACAATTAAAAGAAATATGAGATTTCCAACGTCTCCTATGAAATGTTTAACATTCATTTCCTATATTTCTGACATGATCAGTGGTTGTTGTTGATGACTGTTATTATAGATTACACTCACGGTTACTCCTTCTCAAGTTTAAATATGTAATTAAGGTTATCAAATGATTACATCTTATTATTACTGTTACTAGTACTATTGTAATTGCTGTTGTTGTTCTAATATTTATACCAATTTTTATCGATTAATGCTTCGTTTTTAGTCAATTGACTATTGTTTGTTATATTACTGTTGCGGTTATGTTTGCTATTTCCATCAGCCACCTGCCAGCTAGTTGCCATGGCATATGCTGTGTCGGAGTCGTTATCCAGCTTTCGTGTAGAGCAGCACGGTTACGTCCGAAATAATTTCTAAATTATTAGTTCATATTATTTCTATAACAGATGATTAGGTTTTGGATAGAGAAAACCAAATGGTGGATCCACGGTAAATAGTCATTCCACTAAGAAGGCACATTTTGATTTTGATTCTTTTTCTTTTTAGGTCGTATGTTTTTGTTATTGTCGGTGGAATGAATATGTCAGTTGAAATATATAGACATGTCAGGAATATAATTTGTATGCAGGCAGTGGAAACTACACCATACTGAGAGTTTAACAGTCCTTGCGTTGTGCCGAGAAAAGACTCAACATACTTTGAGTTCAGAAATATTTAAATTTCTGTTCACCCAAAATATTACACATTTTTTATTTAATATTCATCTAAAGTTACATGTACTGAAAATAAATTTAAACTGTGAAACATACATTTAAAACTATTATTAAGAAATATATGTCATAAAAACTAGATATTTTTTAATGTATAAGTAATACGGATTTGTTCTGCATATAATGATGGCGCCGCAACAGTTGAACACAATAGAAACTAATTAAATGGCTAATAAATCTACAGATAAATAAATAAGCCTGTAATACTACGAAGGTTTGTAAGAGACATAAAGAAGCTCTAAGGATATCAACAGGAGATAAAGAATAGTTTATCTCCAAGTAAGCGGTTCGTGTTTCTAATATAAAACGCAGTATTTACGAGAAAAACTTATCCCATACGGTGCAATGAAACTTAGGTTTTGTTCCACTGTGTTTACCGGAAATAAATCCTACACAATGCTGTGTAACTAAATTGTATGTGTGTGAATTATTTTTTTATTTGTTTTAAACTCGGTAAACTCCTCTTTTGACTAACTTGTTAGCAACTGTATACGTAGAATTGTTGTTAAGAAATCTCTATAGAAATTAAACGGCATTCTTAGAAATTTCGTCAATATTAAAGTCTTTTGAAAGGGTATGAATGTGTGCAGGAAACAGGCGAATTCAAAATAATTGAATCCCAAAAACTGAGGACTCTGTGGTGTAACATAATCGCCCAGACACGGGTTTGAGTCCCGGTAGAGAATGTACTTTTTGTGAATTAATCTTTGTTGACATTAAATTAGACTCTAATTATGTATACAAATTTAACGAATATTCTTTGTTTGAAGATTGTTTAGGGCGATGGACGGATAGGGCGATGTTTATTGTAAACTAGATCGTAGTTATGTGTTAGGATTCTCCTGAGGAAGAGATGACATAGCAGACCTCAACACGTAATGTTACTGATTCTGTTGTATCAATTATTGATGGAAAATATCCGGAAAACCCCTCTTTCTGAAATGAATATATATATATACATATACATTCATATATATATATTCATAATGTTATGAACTCCACATTATAGGGTTATCTTTATGTTAGAATAATACATTGGAAACTAAAACCCTTTTAAAATTCTTTTATTTCAGACTCGTGTTTCGATATAAACCATCTTCTGTGTGAACATTAACCTCTAACTAAATAATAAACAAATCAAATTAATATAAATTAAAATAAACAAAGCTGTTCGAAAAACTTTTCAAAATTCAAAATTTTCCATCAGTTACCAAACAAGAAATAATACGTTAAAACTAATTGAAAACAAAGTAAACCAAAAAGATGACAAACAAGATTTATACAAACAATGTGGAGTATACAAAATTAACTGTAGTGACTGTGAATGTTATATTGGACAAACTGGCAGAAATTTTAATAAAAGGTTTAAAGAACATATTCAAGCTTTGAAAACAAATAACATGTCTACAATAAAATCAAATTTCGCTGAACATTTATTAGAAACTGGACATAACTACAAAAATATTGAAAAGAACATGGAAATTTTGGATATCGAAAGGAAAGGAGAAAAATTAAACACGAAAGAAGAATTACATATTTATCTAAATTATAACGAAGATCCTCCCAACATATTAAATAGCAATTTAAAAAATAAAACAAATCCTATCTTTGAAAAAATATTAAACACAGAATACTAATCAAAATTACAACTGTGTCAAATAAATTTAACATCTGTTTAAATAGTCGACAGGTTTATATTTATTTGTTTTGTTTATTATTTAGTTAGAGGTTAATGTTCAAACTGAAGATGGTTTATACCGAAACACGTGTCTGAAATAAAAGAATTTTAAAAGGGTTTTAGTTTCCGATTTATTATTCTAATATATAAACATATATATATATATATATATATATATATATATATATATATATATATATATATATATATATATATATATATATTAATTTCAATAAACACTGAATCGCAAAAAGTACAAAATCCCGGCGGAGCAAGTACTTTTTTGCGATTGTGTTTATTGAAATTATATATATATTAAATATTTATTTTACTAAAGTTTATGTAACAGTGATGCTACAACAGAAAGAAAATAGATGCAGGAAGAGAATAAAACGAGAAGATACCTACAAGGAGACTATTTATTATGTTTTAGGTAAATTAATTAAGGTGCTTTCACCGGCTTTCAACGCTTACTCAACGGCTATGCCTAAACGGTTAAAATTACGGAAGTAATAAACGTGAAACATATGTGCGAAGGCTCCAACAATCAAGATATCGTAGCTATGGTAAGAAGGGTTGAATGAATTTGAATGTTGAATTTAGCTCCAGCTCACTTGACCTTTCTTGCAGCGTCTGGTATCTGACGCCACCTCAGACTTGACTCCTGGAATCTGGAGTCATGTTCGTCTGAAGAGATCCAAAGAAAGTCGGCGACGAAGAAGCTCAAAACGAACCCTTACATCGTTTCGACATCAGATACACCTATACAGTACTAACATTAGAATACTAAGAAGCCAACAGGTATTGGTAGTATCGTTGTCTTATCATGTGCACAATTGAGTGCAATTTATATATAAATATATATATATATATATATATATATATATATTATATAATATATATATATATATATATATAAACCATCTGAAGCTTAAATTATATCTGACACATTTCCGAATACGCTAATTGGAGGTTAAATATGTCAATTCATATGATATGAAAAAGGTCATATTGGCCACAACAGTGCTCTTCTACAGTTTTACGCACAATCTATAATATTTGGTTCAAATCCATAAAATGTACGAAGTAGCCTCAGAGGAAAACTTGTGACACCAAAGATACTCTCCTCTACGTTTACCAGTGTTCAAAAGATTATTCTGTATGTAATCAAATTTCCACCATTTTTGTTATTTGGTGAGTTTGTATAAAACTATTTTCTTCGTGGATCCAGCAATGAATTTGAACATGTAACTTCCTTGTAGAACGTATAAGATATTTTTTTTTAGATACGTTGAGAACTGCAAGATTAGTTATAACAATCTTAGAAACAAGTAATTATGTAGATCTAATAGTACCAACAGCAGTATCAATAAAGTATTACTTAGTTGAAGTGAGTGACTCGAATTGTCTACAAGATCGAGTTTCTAGAGAAAACTTTAATAAAAGAAACTTAATAAAAACCTATCAGAACGTCAACCTGCGTCTAGTGCTTTTGTGCTAACTTTTCCAATATCTCAACTTATGTGGCTCAGAGTCAATAGTTTGTATTGAAATAGTTTGGACACAATGTTTTGTAGCAAATAACAAATAAATTTGGTTAGTAGAAATAATGTATTCTTTACGTCGGTCTACACAAGAGAAACACTGAATTTGTTGTCATTGAAAAAGTATACAATTAGGGCATTAAAATGTAATTTGAGCATAAAAATTTAAATTTATCTTTAATATAAAATACTATCTCGTACAAACCGTCATATATCGAACGCTTTCAAGCTTTGACCGTTTTAATGGCAAAATGAGAAAAAAGAATGAGGCCGAAAACATTGTAAACGCATTGCATTATGTTACTGTGCTTGTTCAGAGACTATGTGTAGAAACAATAACCTAATGTCAAATAGAGAAAATTATTCTGAACCGTCAGAAATTGATCTTCAAATTTTAACAAAAACATTTTAGAGGGATACGATTTATTGTTGGCCACTCGACCGAGCGAGCAGATATGACCGCGCTGTTTGCTGTAGAGTGCTCACATGTGCCAGTCTCTTGTATGTCCTAAACATACCTCTTTACAAATATTATCTCCTAACGAAAACATTTTAGAGAGATACGATTTATTGTTGGCCACTCGACCGAGCGAGCAGATATGACCGCGTTGTTTGCTGTAGAGTGCTCACATGTGCCAGTCTCGTGTATGTGCTAAACACACCTCTTTACGAATATTATCTCCTAACGAAAACATTTTAGAGGGATACGATTTATTGTTGGCCACTCGACCGAGCGAGCAGATATGACCGCGTTGTTTGCTGTAGAGTGCTCACATGTGCCAGTCTCGTGTATGTGCTAAACACACCTCTTTACAAATATTATCTCCTAACGAAAACATTTTAGAGAGATACGATTTATTGTTGGCCACTCGACCGAGCGAGCAGATATGACGATTTGTTTGGTGTCGAGTGTTCACATAATAAAAATTATTTGTAATAGTATACATTTAATTAATTAAATGTGATGCTCAAAAGACTGTACCTGTGACTGCCTGTCTACCTGATAAATCTTGATAGACAGAGCCCATAAACTAGAAATATATATATGAAAAGATTTTACATATTTCCGCAAATATAAATCTAATTAAATTCATTGGCCCTGTTAGAAAGGTTCATTGATTGAATGATTTGAATTGTATAACTATTACAAGTTACGTCCTGAAAATATCAGTTATTTAATATCTTAAGCATTATAACTAAATAAACTTAGTTATTTCTGCTATTTGATTTTATTTTCTATGTTTCTATGTTCTGAGGTTAAGTGGTAGAGAGGACTTTATAGTCCTAACTTCGCCTCTAATAAAGTCATTTTTCATTTCATTTCATTTCATTTCATTTTAAAGTATGCAATTGATGATGCAACAGAATTTTGGAAATTTGCCATCATTATATGTTACAAAATGTCCTCTTGACTTCTGTGCATTGAAATAACCGAGTTTATATTCTCCATTCTGCACTTCATATGTTTGAGTGCTATCTATGTCAGCACCTGTTAGGTTTAAAGTGCATGTTTAATTAATGTATTAGCTTTTGGGACTTGAGGAAGAGGGTCGATTTCAATCCTCGAAACGTAGTATTATACTTTTTTGTAATATATAATGATGTAAATGTTCGAATACCTATCATAATAAATTTCAATAATATTCTCTTGGCATGTTAATGGGCACAATAGATATATGTTTTAAACAGGCTTTAAATGTTACGTCATAATCCAACATTGCAAAATTTAAGATATGATATAACGTGCTATGATTGTGTTTATGGAACACTTTCTTACAAGCCCAGCGGGAACAAGTTTGACAGGTCAAAGTTACGCGCTGACTGGCCTCTCAACTGGGATAAGTTTCATACATGTAAAATGTGATAGTAATAAGCTCCGCCGAGTGATTGAAAGTTGTTACAATTTTTGTTTTGCTACATATGATTTTGTGTTAGCATAAATTTGCCGGTTTATTAGATAATAGTAATAATGCTAGCTCAATTATCAACAATGAATCCTGTAGGATGTTATGCAAGGACGAATTATTTTATTGCTATTGATTAGTTATATTCTATTTGATTTAATGCAAGTACGGCGCGGCGGTACAAAGGTTGGATACTGCAGTACTTGAGTTACTCAGTATACTCAGTTCCGAGAAACTACGTCACAATAAATGTTTACAAAGGCTTGCAGACATTCAATAATGGTATTAAAAGTAGTCCGCCGAGTATGTGACTTATTTTTTAACATTATTAATGTTCACACAGTTCCACGGTCTGAAATTACAACATTACTTACCTAGAAGTATTATATTTGTAACCGTATGTTCCCGTTTTGTTTATGTTGTAAAATGCTTGTAAACTAAACAGGTGCATACGCAGGTTTGTAACTATGATTACAAATATCGACAGAGTAAGATTCAAAATTGTATTTCTAAAACTATATTTCGTTGTTTAGTTTATATTGAAGTAGATTTATATTTTACATAATATTCTATAATCTATAATATTGTAGGTCAAACCATTAATATTCTAAACCATAACTGTGAGAACTTCGAAGGCACTGAATTTTTTGCATACAGTAGGGCATTGTTGAATGAGTAAATAAATTGAAGAAGGGTTTGACTTTGGTGTACAGAGATAAGCGCCAACATGAGGTATAATCCTAGATTACGCTCAAACGTCGCTTTGTCATCCATCAAACACCTTTTACCCGTTCAATAAAACAGAATGAGAACGTTGAAGATGGATGGATGTCCTGTCACATAGTAACAAAACGCAGTAGGGCACTGTTGCATAAGTAAATAAATCGTTGAAGGGTTTGACTTTTGTGCACTGAGATAAGCGTCAACCACTCCAACGTCAGGTATAATCCTAGATTGCACTCAAACATCGCTTTGTCATCCATCAAACACCTTTTATCGGGTCAATAAAACAGAATGAGAACGTTGAAGATGGATGGATGTCCTGTCACATGTTATAGAAAGTTTAAATACAGGACATGACAAACGACCATATACATTATTGAATAGACTGAACCGATCGCTTTATCGGCCCGGTGCTGACGTATGCTAGATGGATTTATTTAATGTCCTATAAAAATATACCCAGTTTATTTTTCTGAACAGGCTGTTTTCTTTAAAAAGATATATGAAACGTTTTTTTAAAGTGAAATGAAATAATGATATCTCAAGTATTGGCTTATTCATCTTCCACGCTTGGGTTTATATTGTATCGATTGAAATGAGTCTATATATCACACTAATCTATTAACTTACCCTATAGCGTATAATTACAATAACCACTGCCATTATTAATGCTCATGAAACTTGGAATGTAAGTTCTTCAGGTAAATTGCAAGCCCACTTTTATTGGGTTGAATCGGAAGAAAGAGGGCACATCGTAAAATCATTTTCAACATAACTAATACATATAATAGTCCAGAAGGTCGGGACTTTCCAGATGCCAAGTTCAAGAGGGTGAGATCTTCCAGAGTCAAAAGGCTGCCGAAGGCTTGAACATCGGAAACCAAAAAGCCTTAGAGGCCGAAAACTGTCAGAGGTCAGGATTTCTTAGAATCTGAGATCTCAAAAAACTAGAGTGTTTGTGAACTATCAGAAGCTGGGATTACATTATTTATAATGTAAACATGTTTGTGGCCTGCAAATTTGGTAGTTCAATGACTCCGTTTTCAATGTACCGTTCCTATGAACTGTAACGGAATTATAGAATCTTTTGATAAAAAGCCCAAAAGTTCTTGTTATTTGTAGTTCTTTTTCTATTATAAATTCAAGTATAAAACCGTAATTTCCTGAAAAGTTCTATAATTTTCAATACTGATATTTTACTGCCCGGATTTGACAAATTAAGTTACACTATTCTTCATTATAAAACTTTTTTAACAAACTTTACATTAGTAAACATCCAATGGAAAATTATACTGATTTGATCGAAGTTCTTGGTATGGAACGAACGGGCATACAATAAATACTAAATAGTACAAAAACGTCATTTATCAATATGGATATTTCGTATACTAAAATGTTATTTACGATTTTGCTTTTATATTTTAGTTTTTGATTGAGATGGCAATTGTTTGATATCATGTATATCGCAACAGTAACGCACATGTCACGAGAAGAAAGGTTAGACCACACAATGGGTTACAACAAATCTGATTATTGGCACTTCTAATGTTTCCCAAACTACAATCACGAGCGCTAGACTATTGGTTTCCGATTGTGACTGCAACAGTTCGACATTGAGTGTGCTAGTTTAAATGTATACGATACAGAATATCTGTTCCTTGATGAATCTAATATCTATCACCTGAATATTATTCACTGTAAGTATTTAAAACTTTAGGATTATAATAGCGATACCTAGATAGTTTATTCTCGTATCTATATAGTGTTGTAATAAATAATATTTTCCACATTGTATGGATGGAGTAAGAATTATATTTCTACAATAAACATAATGACGCAGTAGAAAGGGAAACTACCAACAGTGTTCAGTACGCAACAGCAAGCTATACTATAGTACTGTACAATTCTGTATGTAACACTTACCCGACTACCTGCTCTCTTTATACAACAGTGTTCAGTACGCAACAGCAAGCTATACTATAGTACTGTACAATTCTGTATGTAACACTTACCCGACTACCTGCTCTCTTTATACAACAGTGTTCAGTACGCAACAGCAAGCTATACTATAGTACTGTACAATTCTGTATGTAACACTTACCCGACTACCTGCTCTCTTTATACAACAGTGTTCAGTACGCAACAGCAAGCTATACTATAGTACTGTACAATTCTGTATGTAACACTTACCCGACTACCTGCTCTCTTTATACAACAGTGTTCAGTACGCAACAGCAAGCTATACTATAGTACTGTACAATTCTGTATGTAACACTTACCCGACTACCTGCTCTCTTTATACAACAGTGTTCAGTACGCAACAGCAAGCTATAATATAGTACTGTACAATTCTGTATGTAACACTTAACCGACTACCTGCTCTCTTTACACAACAGTGTTCAGTACGCAACAGCAAGCTATAATATAGTACTGTACAATTCTGTATGTAACACTTACCCGACTACCTGCTCTCTTTATACAACAGTGTTCAGTACGCAACAGCAAGCTATACTATAGTACTGTACAATTCTGTATGTAACACTTACCCGACTACCTGCTCTCTTTACACAACAGTGTTCAGTACGCAACAGCAAGCTATAATATAGTACTCTACAATTCTGTATGTAACACTTACCCGACTACCTGCTCTCTTTATACAACAGTGTTCAGTACGCAACAGCAAGCTATAATATAGTACTGTACAATTCTGTATGTAACACTTACCCGACTACCTGCTCTCTTTACACAACAGTGTTCAGTACGCAACAGCAAGCTATACTATAGTACTGTACAATTCTGTATGTAACACTTACTCGACTACCTGCTCTCTTTACACAACAGTGTTCAGTACGCAACAGCAAGCTATAATATAGTACTGTACAATTCTGTATGTAACACTTACCCGACTACCTGCTCTCTTTACACAACAGTGTTCAGTACGCAACAGCAAGCTATAATATAGTACTGTACAATTCTGTATGTAACACTTACTCGACTACCTGCTCTCTTTATACAACAGTGTTCAGTACGCAACAGCAAGCTATACTATAGTACTGTACAATTCTGTATGTAACCCTTACCCGACTACCTGCTCTCTTTATACAACAGTGTTCAGTACGCAACAGCAAGCTATACTATAGTACTGTACAATTCTGTATGTAACACTTACCCGACTACCTGCTCTCTTTATACAACAGTGTTCAGTACGCAACAGCAAGCTATACTATAGTACTGTACAATTCTGTATGTAACACTTACTCGACTACCTGCTCTCTTTATACAACAGTGTTCAGTACGCAACAGCAAGCTATACTATAGTACTGTACAATTCTGTATGTAACACTTACCCGACTACCTGCTCTCTTTATACAACAGTGTTCAGTACGCAACAGCAAGCTATACTATAGTACTGTACAATTCTGTATGTAACACTTAACCGACTACCTGCTCTCTTTACACAACAGTGTTCAGTACGCAACAGCAAGCTATAATATAGTACTGTACAATTCTGTATGTAACACTTACCCGACTACCTGCTCTCTTTATACAACAGTGTTCAGTACGCAACAGCAAGCTATACTATAGTACTGTACAATTCTGTATGTAACACTTACCCGACTACCTGCTCTCTTTACACAACAGTGTTCAGTACGCAACAGCAAGCTATACTATAGTACTGTACAATTCTGTATGTAACACTTACCCGACTACCTGCTCTCTTTACACAATGTACCTGTATTGCGAGTAAATCTTTCAATTCTTACAGAAGTCATTCAACTCACTTCAGTATGTTTTATTCTCGTGTAGACGTAAAACAATCATCCGTAGAGATATTAGCTTAGTAGAGAGGATAAATTAGTAGAGTGGTAGTTTCGTAGAGGAAACTGCTTATTAGGGAACATAGCCTGGTACAGATAGTACCTTAGTGGAAATGTTACATTAGTGTTATTAAAGGGTAGCTTAGTAAAGAGAATAGATGAGTAGAGAAAGTTACTTAACAGCGTCGAAGCTTGGTAAAAAGAGGAGCTTAGTAGAAAGAATAGCTGAGTACATGGCTTGGGTAGAGGATGGTTTAGTTAAGTAGTAGCTTATTAGAGAGGGGACCTAAGTAGGTAGGTAGGTTAGTAGGGAGAAAAGCCTAATAAATATAATAGCTTAGTAGACAGGATAGCTTATTATTGAGAGAATCTTTGATATTTTCCGAGTTTTCTGTGGTCTTGGGATAGTAAAGTTGTAAAAGAGAGAGGCAGTAGGCGTGTAGGTTGTACTTGATTATTAATCAACAGCCGGCGGTGATTGTATCTGAGGAAATATTCAATTTATCGAACAATTCTCTCTTAAATGTGATATAGCTAACAGGTTTGTTTAATGTTGTTTAATGTAGCTGAGGATCTGTTACTTTGTGCGGCGAATGTGGATTTGTGACGGTAACTGTGATTTGTAATACTAGTATTTAGGAAAGACTCCACCAGGTACGAGATTGGATTTAAGTATTTCTGCATACCCGAAAGGACAATGGTTCTATGAATACCTCAGAATCAGGAGCCAACTGTATAAACCTTCCATAGCTTAACACATGCAGGGTATATTGAACAGGCATCATAATAGTAACGTTTAACTGATACACAATTTTATTATTATGTGATTCTTAAATTTTTTTCTGAAAACAAAAAGCACCAAAGTGACTTACTTAGTGAAGTGTGAGTTCGCTCTTTGGTTTACCTATTTCAGTGGAGTCAGTCTGCCTAGGAGAAACTATTAACTCTAACTCAATATTATTGTTTCATATGACTCAATTAATCCATTAACTTACTACCAGAGGATTTCCTTAAAACATGCAGGCCAATCTATGAGAGAGGCCTTCTGGCTAACCCCATCAATTAACTAATTTCATCATAGGAACTAATTCTCCTAAGGATACCTGAAATCGGTTAATTTTATTTGAATTAACCCCCATGCATATATTCTCGATGCCCTTAGCCCTGAGCTATGGTCCAAAGACAGATATGGCATCAAGAATCTTCATATGTGTGGTTGTTTTCCATGACCTATGAAGTCAGTAGACATTGTTTTCTCTATAAGAACTCTTGTATCGAGCATATTATCGTGTAAGGTTATGAAATTCATTTCTATGACCCTAGATCTGCAACAGGTTACTATCGTGATACTTATCTGGACCACTATGTACCTTTACTGAATTCCATCATTATTAGTATTAGTCATAAAAATGCTTAAATAAATGCAGCGGGTCAAATAGCATACGAAGATGGCCAAAAAATAATGGTGGTATGGATCCAAAAAGTACGGATACAGAACGTAGCCACCTTATGTGCAGTGAATGACAGTTAAACGTCGGCTCTTCAGTGAGGACGACAGGACGAATGGTGAAGTGTGTGTACAAAACGTTATCCTAGGTAAATACAGTTTAATGAGCAAAGGTTATAGCCTACTTATTGACAAATTAAAATCTCAAAGTAATGAAAAGCGATGATGACTATCAATGGCGTAATTTATAGAAATGTTAAATACATTTTAAAATTAAAAATACAACTAAATAAATGTTTCGTACTGTATAATTTTGCAATATAAGTAGTATGAATAGGTTAGTTGTGTCAAATATAATTGGTAAATATCGGATATAAACTTGTTTTGTTTATTAAATTAGTTATTTACTTGCTTGTATAACATTGAATAAACTCAAAACACACTATTTAAAACTCATAAATAAAAAAAAACTTTAAACTTGCAAATTTAAATATGCATAATTTACCTTCCTTATTTCTAAATTATTGACATTTAATTTGTCAAAACATCTATTAATGGGATTTCTTATTCACTAAAAACTTAAATTATAACGAAATTGTTCGTTTAATTTAATTTACAAAATCAAGTAAAAACGATTACTAAATATAGTAAAATATGCATATTTCAAACTGAAAAGAAAGTTTTAACTCAGAAATATTTCTTATCAAGCGTCTAAATGTTTTATCCAACAAACTAAGCGGAAGCATCAAGAGATGAGGAAGTCCGGGAGCTGGGAACTTCCTAAGATAGAGAGAAATGCCTCGGCTTGAGTTTCCACCGAACAGGAGCTTACCGGATTTACCGGAAACGAAAAATTCAAGAGGCTAAAGGCTCTATTATTTTAAGGATATATTATAAAAACTATTAAAGTTTGTTTAATATATCTAAAAATGTGGTCTGTGAGACAAAATATATATTGCCGTCAATGTTGCTTTAACGTTTAGCGGTCTTATTAAGTAACACAGAACATATCTATAACACTGTGGGGCGAGTGAGGCTGATGGAGGTATCTTGCCTCATAACTGGCTCGCTTACTGTAAAATTTGATCAAAGTAATTAACTTTTTCACAAAGTATTGGAGATTCCTCTCTGACACTATGTTTTATTTGAGGGATAAAATTATGAAACCAATCTAGAGTTATATGTATTTTGTTATTAAATCAGGTGCACAAGATCGGTGCACTCTCTCTCAAATATTCAAATTATAGTATATCATGGAAAGAATGACGTTACATTAATGATTTTATCTTTGATTCTAGGTTTTATGAAAGCATGGCCGGTCCATGTACAGTCTGTATGTTTTACGTACGGTGCGGGAACTGGTACTCTCTTCATGAGATGTCAAATGTGCAAACTGAGAGCAAGCATGTCAGAATGTAAACACTACTAAAATATGAAAATATACGCACTTTGTCAAAGTTATAACGAAAACATCCGAAACAAAAGTGAGAAAAAAGTTTAAAAACCACGACGCAACACAGGCGCACTAACTTGCTGCAACACGAGCTCACCTCAGAGTGCGGTTTGGTGCTGTGAATGATTGCCCAGCTCAGAGGACAAGAAGATAATAACGAGTTTTTATTTGTATACAACACAATAATCGCAAACAATATGGCAATAAACAAAGTAACATACTACTTGGAAAATATTGCAATTCATCTGGAACTTTGAACCAATAACGTGATGTATTCACAATGCGTAGCCTCGTCCATCCCTGTAAGGACAGCTCGCATGAAACACGCTTCTTGGCCGTGAGACAATATTAAGTGTCTCACTTAATTAAAGATGTAGTATTAAAAGTAAGACAGATTAAGTAATTAGGAGTTCTACATTTCACTACCACTGCCTGTGAATGACTGAGGGAACACTTGAAATATATTTGACAGAAAATTAGTTTTAACAGACCGTAATTGGCACTTTAAAATCAAATCAGAATTTTGGGACTTACATGTATATAGTTTTGCGTACAACAAAACGCCAAATAGAACCATTTAACATTACGTTTTTGATTCTCTTAAACATGGGATTATGTGTGTATTTCTATTTGAAAAATGTCATACGGCTCCATCATATTACATCATAAATGTTTTCACTAAGATTGCTACACCCTATGATTAGAATTACGAATTTATATTATATTACGAAGTTTGGGAAAAAACAGTGAGAATATTTACGTTTCATAATACAATTTAAACAGCTGTTGCAATTCCAAACCTTATTTGATGTTGTAGCTGAAGTTACTCAAAGAGGATGTAACATTTTTTAATATTTTAACTGTGAAAAATATTAAGTATATATCAGTAGCGAGTTGCAGATAACAGAGAAAAAGTTACCCTATACCTTTTATTTCACATTGCGCTAATGAAGAATCTTAAACATCTAAAGCATTGGAAATACTTTTACATTAACTAATTACTTTGTTTTCCCAGAACTGTAGTTCTGAAAACAGCAAGACTTCTACAGTCCGAAAACTATTATATTAAATTATTTTGAAATGTTGTATAAACTAAGGAGTAAGGATCTCCTTATATCGGTAGTAGATATTTTTACTGTAGTAGGCTTCTCAGCCCTAAGTATATATGTAGCCTATATTTGACTCATCAGGACAATAAGGCATTCTGTAATATGATAATTGAAATATCTAAGACTGAGAGAAGATTGCACAAGCCAGATGTAGACCTTTTTTGACCGAAGTACTTTTCGAACATCTACTTATGTATATATTTTCTTGATCAGGAAAATAAGTGAAATTGAAATTTGAGACCGTAATTGCATTAGGCTGTAAGTGAATTTAAACAGCTCACAGTATATTTTATTTATCTAGACAACATGGTAAACTATACTATGGCACTGGAGATATTTTACACCGAAAGAAGATGAAAGAACCGGAGTGACCGAAGTATGTTTCTAAGATCTACAACCTAACTAATATTATAAAGACGAAAGTGAGTTTGTATGTTACGCTTTCAAGAGTAAACTATTTAGTCGACTGCATAAAAATTTCACATGGACATTCTAAAGGTCCTTAGGTGAAATATATTCCTATACTTATTTCAAAAATGACTCCGGTGTGCGCCCTGCTAGCGAAGAATCCCATCTTGGTCTTTAAAGTTGCATTACAGCAAACTATTATTAATTGAGTGGCTGCCTAATGTAGTTAACTGTTCTTTGTAAACATAGTTTTATGACAGTACAACTATATGTTTCAATTAACTTAATTACTATTTTCAATTTGGTTGCATTTTATACACGTGTTCTCAACAAACTATTTAAAAGCAAATAACAGTCGAATCCGTGCATACAATAGAGCTAATATCCCTTCACTTTGTTTTCGCATCCTGTAAATTAAAAATTTAATCGTACTTACATATAACGATAAACATATAAAGGGATTGCCAGCGTTAGGGGAAAACGTTTCTACGAGCCCTTCTCGTGCTATGTCCTCATATGAGGGAACAAAAATCACATTACAAATTACCAAAAATTCGTTTAAAATAGGTATAATTCTCATACATGTAAACCTGTACTAAAATATTCGGGGAAAGATAAATTCTAAGTTTTGTATATCTTTTTTGCTTGAAACATACAAGTAGGTAAAGCATAAAATACTGTATAAGTATATGAATTTTAAGAAAGGTTTCAATTATTCATGGTGGTGTAGGACCTGGATATTCAGAGAATGCTGAGATATGAAAATTAAATAACAAAATATGAAAATATAAGCAAATGCTATTGCAAGTTACAAACGATACACAGCAATTAGTTGATTTTAAGGCAATGAATAACACGTGTTTAACTGTTGTACGATGAGTATTGTGAAAGTGTTACATGATATGGAGTAGTGACGGAGATCATTGTTTCTGACAAGCGATGTGGTAGATACTACACGATGTGAGCGCTATTTTATCGTGTAGTACACGTTAGCGTAATCGTATTACGTATGAAAGTGTTACATGAGATGGAGTCTGCTGAGACATTCAGGGATTGACTAGTGACGGAGTGCATTGTTTCTGACAAGGGATGTGTGGTGGAAGATACAAACTAGCGGACCGCGATATGACGCTACTTTCTTAACGACGACGCGGACAAGTATAGTTACGTGTTACTGTATGTCGAAGTGTTACCATGAGATGGAGTAGTGACGGAGTTCATTGTTTTTCTGACAAGGGATGTGGTGGAGATACTGACAGCGGACCGCGATGTGACGCTACTTTCTTACGCGGACAGTAATACAATCTAGCGTTATCGTGTTACTGTATGTATGTTACATGAGATGGAGTAGTGAGTATTCATTGTTTCTGACAGGGATGTGGTGGAAGATACTGACAGCGGACCGCGATGTGACGCTACTTTCTTACGCGGGACAGTAATACAATCTAGCGTTTATCGTGTTACTGTATGTCGAAGTGTTACATGAGATGGAGTAGTGACGGAGTTCATTGTTTCTGACAAGGGATGTGGTGGAAGATACTGTCCGCGATGTGACGCTACTTTCTTCAGTAATACATCTAGCGTTATCGTGTTACTGTATGTCGAAGTGTTACATGAGATGGTGTAGTGACGGAGTTCATTGTTCTGACAAGGGATGTGGTGGAGATATGACAACGGACGCGATGTGACGCTACTTTCTTAACGACGTAAATACAATCTAGCGTTATCTGTATGTCGAAGTGTTACATGAGATGGAGTAGTGACGGAGTTCATTGTTTCTGACAAGGGATGTGTGGAAGATACTGACAACGGACCGCGATGTGACGCTACTTTCTTAACGACGACGCGGACAGTAATACAATCTAGCGTTATCGTGTTACTGTATGTCGAAGTGTACATGAGATAGTAGTTCATTGTTTCTGACAAGGGATGTGGTGGAAGATACTGACAACGGACCGCGATGTGACGCTATTTTATCGTAGCGTTATCGTGTTACTGTATGTGAAAAGTGTTACATGAGATTGGAGTAGTGACGGAGATCATTGTTTCTGACAAGGGATGTGGTGGGATACTAACAGCGGATTGCGATGGGCCGCTATTGTATCAGTAATACATTCTAGCCACTGTGTGTCCCAGGGTTATTTCTACTGTTTTTCTACAGTTTATATCAGTATTGCTGTAGGTGTTGTCTATTCCTGTTTTGTGAATGTACTCACAAATTCAACATAATCAATGTGTAGGCTAAACAAACCTCATAACATTACTTGTTTATCTACACCGATGTTTATCGACAATGAGTTGGTCATGCGGTATCAACCCACCCCCCGCAGTGACAATGTTCCCCCTTCTCTATCATCCACCCTCATACAGCTCATCTACATGGGAACGTATATTAAATGTAATCGTAGATACAAAAAATATGAGTATAGTGTATTCATTTTGTGAACACTTCAATGACTCTGTACGTAATCAAAGTCAAAGTTTTGTCATACGAGCATAAAAAGATGCTGATGATCACTTTATTGTATCAAACCATTCATATGAAGGGCTTGAAAGTAATTTACAAATCCCCAATCTTAAAAGAAAACAGAAAAGGATAAATGCCGAAGAAGATTATAAATTACAACTGACCATAAAATGATCCTCGAAATTAACAACGCAAGTTGCTAATAAAAAGTGAGAATGCATGTTACTCATACACCTAAATAAGCATAACCTTGTAACAAGAAACAAAATAGTTTATTTCCCTAGAAAAGAGACGACTTTTACATATGATGTTAAAAAAATAGGACTTGTGAGATTAGAGCACTTTGAAACTGAGAAAGTAGTTTGCAATTTTTAAAAAGAGCGTAAATAAAGAATACATCAGAAAACGTCTATGGAATACGTATAGGTAAATAAGAGGAATATATCCGTCTGCCAATTACATTGTAATACGAATGGGCTTAAGTGGGATATTTACGCGGCTTAAAGGCGGGATAGAGCTCGCGGTAATACCGGAATGGCACATCCCCTCACTGATTAAGCTCTCTTTGACTTTGATACATTGAGTGAGTTCTGTAGCTGTTGAATATTCCAGTTATGATGTTAGTTGTATTACCTAAACATTGGTTTAGTACTATATCAAGTTTGTTTATAATACACTGCACAGCCTTTTAACTTTTAAAAATTTTAGTTGTAATTAGTTTATAGCGTCGATGATAACATCAACAAACGCAATGGAAAGAGAATTTGAACATTCATTTTATTTTAGTTTCGTGGTATCAAATTTAAATATTCAAAGCGTATTGAAATGTTTCGGTTTTTAGTGTGGACGGTACAATCAATCTCATTAAGTCATGAAATCATAATTATAATATTCATAATTTTTATCACTAAGAACATATACAGCTTGATATGACTTTGGCATGTATAAAGAAAGAGGCTGACTCCGAGGGCTTGAGATCAGGTAGGCCAGTAGATCGATCTTTCGTGCAAAATTCACATATTCTCAAATGTACCATTTAGGTGTTCTTGTACAATATATTCTAAATGGCCTGTGCCTCTTCATGCTGAAACCACGCTTAACATCTAGCTGAAGTGGCAGGTTATCGAGCAAAGCAGTGAGAATATCCTTTAGAAATACAAGATACGTTTGTTAACTAGGCGATTTGGCAAAATTTATACTAATAAATTATCAACTATACAGGTCCATACTTTTGTTTTAAATGCTTCTTAATACGCTCTAAGTAAAAGAGCGTGGCGGTTTTCTGCAGCCCAGAAATGTTCCTCCCGATGATTGAGGATTCACTGTCTGTTCATGTTGTCCCATCAGTAACACATGTTCTACAAGATAGGGTTATCGATAGCTTTGTTCAAAATTCACCAAGAATACACCACACAGTGGGCATTCTTAGCGTTTCAAACCCTGAACGTTTTGGGGCTTTTAGGGATACAGTCTCTTTTCTTGAATAACTCTCCACAGTGAATCTAACACAACCGGATTCCCGGGCTAATACTTTACGGCATGTTTTTAGATTTTCTTCAATACCCTGTATAAAATTGTCTTCAAACTGTGAACTCAAAACCAATCTGTAACGTCCAGTATAAGTCACGTCTGTTTTGGACAGCAGTATGTTTAAAAACTTGGTGTCTTCTATTCGTTAAATGGCCCCAATTCAGCCTTTAGTATTACCGACAGACCTCTCACAAAATATTGGATATCACAATACTCTGCAGCAAAATCTTTGTCCACTGTCGTAAGAACAGCCGGCGAACTATAATGCTACTCATTCAACTGCTACACTACATGATGATTTAGATTTATCTTTTATTCAAAAATGCTTTATTACAATCAGTTTACTTTGTTATTATTATAGCTTGTTAGTAGCTTTTTTGTTCAATTAAAATCCCTTTGTCTGAAAGCGATTTTGAAGTAACTACTTCCGTTTGGTGAGCTCTGTATGTATGTTTTGCAAGGAGGAAAAACTTTCGTTTCGCGTCACGGAACCAAGAGTCACGCATGTTCGTTCTGTAGCCACTAAGGGCTGGAATATTGCGGCCATTTTGATGTCAGGCAGGCGTTTCTCCGTTCCGTGACTATCCAGGCGTGCTAGTGAGAGGTTACTGCCACTCCATATTGTACTAACTACTTATTTTGGCGGGCTAAAGATTGGTTTGAATAAATCTAGGAACAACTAATTAATTAATTAATTCAATGTGAAATTGATTAAATGATTCCATTGTTTAATAGTAGTAAGATCTTCGGATTCTAAATTGGATTTCAGAACGGTTAATATAAATTCATATTCTGGTTCACTACTAATTTCGCCCTGAGGAGATTTAATAAAAGGAAAAATAACTTAATTAGATCATGCCTACCTAACAAGCTGAATTTTGCTGAAGAAACGTCAAAACCTATAATATACTTTTTAAAATATAATTTAAATATCAAAAGATAAAATGAAAAGTTGTTTAACGAGATGCATAAAACAGTAGATGCTTTGTTTACAAGATATTTAGCAAGATTTTATTTAAGAATTTTATTTTTCATTTCAGTTATAAATCAAAAATTTAAGTTTTAGAATACAATGACACATTGAATGTAAATGAAGTAATTGTTTCGGAAATACGAGATTGTATTTACAATGATACAGACAAATTATAGAAACTAATACAATAGAAATAAAGAAAATGTATACATATTTATTACTTTATTGCTACATTTATTAACATTAGATCAGCGATTTATATTATTATAAAATATATTACAAAATTCTGCCTAAAATTAATAGAAAAAATAATTTTTTGTCAAGGAATTGATTGTCTCATAGTATTTTAAAAAAACCCCATAATAATTATAAACCGTACTTTTTCTAGATATATATTCACAGCCCATTATAAAAAGTAGTCACTTCTGTCGGTCAGTTCCGCTTATATCAATATCAATAAACAATATCAATATTTACCAACAGTGTAAGAAACTATTTAAAAATTGGCTTGATGATGAAAATTAAAGAATAATTATATCTGCTGTTTTAATTTTCTTCTATTCCTATTCCTCAATACTATGCTATTACTCTGCTGTTTTCTTCTATTTCGTCTGAACAAGATAGAATAATTATTTACATGAAATATGTCAATGTAATTCATACATTATAGTTTAAAATGACTTATAAGTATTATTATTATTGGATAATATAAGTATAATGACTACTAGCCTACAATGTGTAATGTGAGTACTAGGCTAATAAATGGAAACAACTAACTACCGTCGTGTTAAAATAGGTACAATGTGACAGTTTACTGGCGTGACTGGCAACTGAAGTAGCCCAGACAGTGGTTGCATACTGAATACTGCTGAGCACCTGGTCTGTTTACCAATGTGTCCTGGCTTGTGTGGTTGTTTAGTCTCTTCATTACAAGTAAACTTAGCCACTAACTACCTGTGAGCTACAATAAGTAAAGTGAAACAGTTTACCAACCACACCAGCCAGTGAAGTAGCCTAGACGGTAGCTTCATACTGAATACTACTGAGCACCTGGTTTGATTACCAATGTGACCTGGGTTGCGTCGTCGTTCAGTGTTTTCATTACAGGTAAACTTGGCAACGGACTACCAGTGAGCTACAATTAGTAAAGTGAGACAGTTTACCGACGAGACCTGCCAGTGAAGTAGCCTAGACGGTAGCTTCATACTATTAAACTTGGCAATTAAATACCTGTGAGATAATTGAAGTATATTTGGGTTGCCTATGTTTCTTTATTCTCACAATGATCTAAAATTTGTAGGAATATTTTTTAAAATATAATGTAATAAAAATATTACAATTTATTTCAATTGCCTTTGACAAATAGAAAATGGAATTTGGTTTCCTTTCATTTCTTGTGTCCTTTAATGTATATTTATAATATTGCGTTTACTTTTGTACAGTCATTTAGTTATATGTGAGCTTATATCTGGCATTGTGTATATATTTAATATACCGTTTGTACATGAGTATGGTGTTGTAGTTGCTACAATCTCCTTTTTTGAGAATCATATTATGTCAATCTCCGCTCATATTTATCAAATATATTTTTATTTACCAGAAGGCTACTCTATTTTGACGTCGAATAAGACAATTAAATGTTTAAAACTGTGGGCTATTTAAAAGCTATCACTGGATCAGGCCAGATAATTTCAATTGCGATAACCATACATTTGGTAAAATGTTTTTTTCACACTTTTCTTAACACTGATTAAAGTATGATAATTTTGTTTTGTATTTTACTGATTATGTTGTTCGATACCTTGTTCAGTACATTGAGGTTGAACCAAAGTGCACAACTCTTTGTTTCACTCTGAAACACATTGGATAATACAGACAGCAGCGTTGCTTGTCCCACGGCGGAAACATGTTTGCAGATGTTTTCCGCAGGAATGCTTCACACCTCTCTATCAGTCAGAGCTCTGAGCACATATGTGTCAACACATTGGATAATACAGACAGCGTTGCTTGTCCCACGGCGGAAACATGTTTGCAGATGTTTTCCGCAGGAATGCTTCACACCTCACTATCAGTCAGAGCTCTGAGCACATGTGTGTCAACACATTGGATAATACAGACAGCGTTGCTTGTCCCACGGCGGAAACATGTTTGCAGATGTTTTCCGCAGGAATGCTTCACACCTCACTATCAGTCAGAGGTCTGAGCACATGTGTGTCAACACATTGGATAATACAGACAGCGTTGCTTGTCCCACGGCGATACATGTTTGCAGTTTTATTTCCGCAGGAATGCTAAGTGTCAAACACTTAGATTTAGAATATGAATACAATGATTTTTCAAAATATGTAACTATTCGAATTAGGAGAGCAAACATTGCTTATTATTCTTCCTTGATTTATGACTGTAAAGGTGATTCAAGGAAGTACTGGAATGTTATTAAAGGAATTGTTAAAAATAAAAATAAATCATTAGATGTCATGAAAATAGCAGATTAGTTGGCTGATGTAGGCGGTAATGAATTTTAATAAAAACTACACTACTGTAATTTCTAAATTAAAAACATGAGGCGTTTGGGTGTGATTTGTTCATTGATAATCATAATGAGCATGAAATATTGTTTGATAAATTTGATTGTACCTTTGAAGACGTTGTTAATGTTATTAAAGTCAATGAAAAATAAGCGAAGTACAGGTGTTGATGGCATAAGTATAGTTGTAGTGAAAAGTAACTTAAAATAATATTTGCTCCTCTTTTGTACAGCATGTTTAAAAAAAAATCATTAAATCAAGGACTAGTACCAGATGAATTTAAGATAGCCTCTGTTGTACCAGTTTTTAAGTCTGGTGATAGCTCAGATATGTCATCATACCATCCTATTTCAGTGATTAATGTCATTGCTAAAGTATTTGAGACATTAATTAAATTAAAAATAAGATATTAGACTAATTTTGTAACAGATCATTGTTTTCTAGTAACCAATATGGTTTCCTTCCTGGTAGGGGTACAGATCTAGCCATAGAAAAGCATGTAACCGCAATTGTTAAACCATCAGATAATTATAGTTACACATGGCCGTTTATCTGGATTTCCAAAAGGCATTTGATGTATTGGACGTAGAAATTTTATTGAAAAAAATTCAGGCACTATGGTTTTAGAGGTCTCGCTCTCTCCTGGCTGGAATCCTTCTGCAAAGGTAGGAGGCAAGTGGTAAAAATAAACAAAGTTTTGAGTAGTTCCTCTAGAATTATACCACGGCACAGCTCAGGGAGGGGTGTTAGGCCCTTATATGTTTTTAGTGTACATAAATGATCTTTTGGACTTGGAATTGTACTCATCGGTATTTGCATATGCTGATGACACTGCATTAGTGTGCTCTGCATATAACAGAGAGGCATTAAAATTCAAAATTGCAAAAGATCTGGACACAATTTTTAATTGGTTATCAAACAATAAAATTTTAATTAATAGTAGTAAATCTAAATGCTTAATATTTTTGACCATCACTCTTCAAATGAATTTTTAAGAAATGAATATAATTTATTTTGTCTCAAGCACCAATGTATATATAGTTGTTATTGTAGTAATATAGAAGTAGTAGATTGTGTGAAGTATTTAGGTTTGTACATAGATAAATGTCTTAAATGGGATCCACCATATAAAATTTCCTGTCAAAAAAGCTTAGAAAAGTAAACTATGTTCTTTATCACCTAAAGGATTTTACATACAGTTATCAATTAAAAAATGTCTATCTTTCCTGGTTTGAGAGCCTGCTGTGAGGTTTGGTATTGTTGTACTATGGGGGGACCTTCACAACTTATTTAAATACCATAGTTATGAACCAAAGGAATGCTCTCAGAATAATTTACAATGTAAAGCACATTGATAGAATAAGCCAACTTATTTGTAGAAAATGATATTCTTAGATTTGACAGCTTTATCAGTACTCAGTAATCATGCTTATTCAGAAATATCTTGGCCAATTTGAATTTAGACAAGTTAATCGCTTTACTAGAACTAGTCAAAACCTGTTGTTAAACATACCTTTGTTAACAAAAGAAACGCAGCAGGCACCAGTTTTGCTATCTGGGACCTCAGATATATAATAGGTTCTTGACGCATAGTGGCCAAAAATAATATATTTGAAAAGAAGCCAAAAGTAAAGATGAAAGCAATTGAGTTTGTAAGCAAACTGCCAGAATATGCCTGCTTAGTTACTGTGTCACTGTTGTTTTAATTTTGTTTCATGCCTATAGCAAACTGTTAACTCTTTACTCATTTTATTTAATTAATTATTTATTGGCATGTTATTGTATATATTTATTTATTTAACCTGTTAATATTTACTTATTTATTTGTTTAACCTGTTATATATATATATATACAGGGTGTTCTGAAAAAAAGGTGCCCATAAGTCAGGGCGTGGATTCCTCACATCAAAATAAGAAAAAAAGGTCTAATTAACATAGGTCCGAAAATGCTTAGTTACCAAGTTATACAGGGTGAAAGATTTCGTCTGAATTTCAGTTCCCCTGCTGCAACGAAGCCCTACGGGTATTTGTTGGCTGTTAATTAAGATGTACAATTTAGCGTACTTTATGTAAAATGAACTGAAAAATTGAATAAAACCGTTTCCAGACCTGTAGCTACAGTAATTTTTAAGATATGTGACGAAAAATACGCGAAACTTGGTCCCGAAAAAACAAGTTACATTTAGGTTTGAAGCAGATTTTACTATGTTAAATGTACAATAAACACAAAATATTTTTTCACGGTACTTGTAGAAAATTTAATTTCGAAGAGAAAGATGTAAAATAAGTCTATAATAGACAAACGCAAACTTTAAAAAAATAATCCTTAATTACATACAAAACGCATGAAAAATAGACAAAATCTGTTAAGCTCTCTACAAATGTAATATTGAAATTAAAAACAGCTGTTTTATTAAAATATTTGATTTGAGAAACAAAATAATTTCTATTTAAACATATGTTTTAACAATGTAACAATGTTTATAATAATTTAAATAAACATTACAAGCAGCTATTTTTCCATTGCTCATTAAGTGCGTGTGTTGATCTGTACTTTAATACAAGTTAGTGCGAGTGCCGTTGAAGTTAATTTTTTGATAGCTAATAATATCTTATTCATCATGGCAGGTAATATGAATATTATGTACACTAATGGTGAAATGAGCAGACATGCATTTAATGTACGGTCTTGCACATTGCAACAGTCGTCAGGCTAGACGACTCTATCAGGAACATTTTCCTCATAGACAGTTACCAACTCATAAAATGTTTTCTTCCATTCATAGAAGGCTAAGCGAGACGGGAACCTTTAAATCTGGAAAAGTTGGTAGATCAGGACGGCCACGTACAACGTGTACAGCTGAATTGGAGGAGGGCGTGTTGGACGAAATAGAGAAATCATCCTGGGAAGAAGTAGTAGAGAACTAGACTTGGATTTCGGTGTTAGTAATTCAATTGTCTGGAAGATTTTACACGAGCAGCAGTTGCATTCTTATCACTATCAAAGGGTCCAGGCTCTTTTGCCTCGAGATTTACTTTCCTCGAGTTCAGCTATGCCAATGGCTTATCCGAAGGTGCAGAAATCCACATTTTTTAAATTACATTATCTTTACTGATGAAGCAAAATTTTCAAGAATGGCTATTCTTAACACCCACAATACTCACATGTGGGCAATTGAAAATCCACGTGCTATTTCAGAGAACCGTCACCAATATCAGTTTTTCTATAAACGTATGGGCTGCTATTCTGGGTGATAAAATTTTTATTAGTTTTTTTACCTGATACGCTCAATGGTGAAAATTATTTACATTTCTTGACGACTAATCTGAATGAGTTTACTCGAAGATGTGCCACTATACACACGCAACAACATGTGGTTTATGCAGGATGGAGCTCCAGCTCATTACACATTACAAGTAAGAGAATTTTTAAATGAAGCATATCCAAACAGATGGATTGGTCGAGGAGCCCCAGTAGCATGGCCTGCAAGGTCACCTGACCTCAATCCTCTAGACTTTTTATTATGGGGACATTTAAAGACGCTTGTCTACGACTCGCCTGTGGATACCATAGAAGAGTTGCGAATAAGGATTGTTAACGGGATTCAAAGGATACGTGAGACACCTGGGATCTTCGAAAGAGTTCGGCAGTCTATGAGAAGACGGCTGGATGCTTGTATTTTGAATGAGGGGAAACATTTTGAACATCTACTGTGACGTGGTTAGTTTTTTAGGGACAAGTGTAACTTTTTTGTTGAATGATAATTCAGATAACTTTTTTATGTATAATAATGTATGATTGTTAAAAATATTTTACTTGATAAAAAATAATAGTAACTAATTAATTTGTTTTAATAAAACAGCTGTTTTAATTTCAATATTACATTTGTAGAGAGCTTAACAGATTTTTGTCTATTTTTCATGCGTTTTGTATGTAAATTAAGGATTATTTTTTAAAGTTTGCGTTTGTCTATTATATACTTATTTTACATCTTTCTCTTCGAAATTAAATTTTCTACAAGTACCGTGAAAAAAATATTTGTGTTTATTGTACATTTAACATAGTAAATCTGCTTCAAACCTAAATGTAACTTGTTTTTCGGGACCCAAGTTTCGCGCGTAATTTCGTCACATATCTTAAAAAATTACTGTAGCTACAGGTCTGAAAACGGTTTTATTTTTCAATTTTTCAGTTCATTTTACATAAATTACGCTAAATTGTACATCTTAATTAACAGCCAACAAATACCCGTAGGGCTTTCGTTGCAGCAGGGGGAACTGAAATTCAGACGAAATCTTTCACCCTGTATAACTTGGTAACTAAGCAATTTTCGGACCCTATGTTAATTAAACCTTTTTTTCTTATTTTGATGTGAGGAATCACGCCCTGACTTATGGGCACCTTTTTTCAGAACACCCTGTATATATTTATTGCATTGTTGTTTTTATATTTACATTTGTTATATTTCTGTTTACGTTTATTTATTTTGTTGTTGGCGTTATGTATTATATTTTAAATTTTTAAAAACATTTATAGGACATATGTTGTATGGTCCTGCACTGCAGAAATATGATCAAATAATGCATGTTTAGTTATGTATTTACTTACTGTTGGCGAGGGAAAAGAAGAGACCTGGCTCGTGCCGGCGCGCACAGCTGTGTGTTGCCGCGCGGCAATTTCAGGCGCTTCGCCCCACAGCTAACCCTGCGAATTGTTTATCATAGCAATGGAACAGTGAAACAATAATGGAATTACGAAACAAGGCGCGGCAACATACTACTAGTAGCGCCTGCAAATTTCAGATAGGCCAGAATCCAGGTCTCTTCTTTTCTCTCGCGATCAGTATATTGCATGTTTATAGACCTTTAAATTAATTTAAATTGGAAAAATATATTGTAGATGAGTAATTACATGGTATAATTTGATATGAACAGCAAATTAATGTGAAAATGGTCTGAAATAGACTGCATTCATCAACTCCACTCCCGCACGCGCTGACTGAAGCGCACTGGGAGTAAAATTGTAATTTTTGTAATATTGTTAAATTTTGTTGAATAAAGGAATTTTGAACTTGAACTTGAACTTGAACATTTGATTAGCACATATGTGTTAGCACATTGGATAATACAGACAGCGTTGCTTGTCCCACGGCGGAATCATGTTTGCAGTTGTTTTACGCAGGAATGCTTCACACCTCACTAATAGTCAGAGCTATGAGCACATGTGTGTCAACAAAATGGATAATACAGACAGCGTTACTTGTCCCATGGCGGAATCAAGTTTGCAGATGTTTTCCGCAGGAATGCTTCACACCTCACTATCAGTCAGAGCTCTGAGCACATGTGTGTCAACACATTGGATAATACAGACAGCGTTGCTTGTCCCACGGCGGAAACATGTTTGCAGATGTTTTCCGCAGGAATGCTTCACACCTCACTATCAGTCAGAGCTCTGAGCACATATATGTGTCAACACATTGGATAATACAGTTAGCGTTGCTTGTCCCACGGCGGAAACATGTTTGCAGATGTCTTCCGCAGGAATGCTTCACACCTCACTATCAGTCAGAATTCTGAGCACATATGTGTCAACACATTGGATAATACAGACAGCGTTGCTTTTCCCACAGCGGAAACATGTTTGCAGATGTTTTCCGCAGGAATGCTTCACACCTCACTATCAGTCAGAGCTCTGAGCACATAAGAGTATGTGTCAACACATTGGATAATACAGTTAGTGTTGCTTGCCCCACGGCGGAAACATGTTTGCAGATGGTTTCCGCAGGGATGCTTCACACCTCACTAATAGTCAGAGCTCTGAGCACATGTGTGTGAACACATTGGATAATATAGACAGCGTTGTACTTTTCCCACGGTGGAATCATGTTTGCAGGTGTTTTCCGCAGGAATGCTTCACACCTCTCTATCAGTCACAGCTCTGAGCTCATATGTGTCAACACATTGGATAATACAGTCAGCGTTGCTTGTCCCACGGCGGAATCATGTTTGCAGTTGTTTTACGCAGGAATGCTTCACACCTCACTAATAGTCAGAGCTATGAGCACATGTGTGTCAACAAAATGGATAATACAGACAGCGTTGCTTGTCCCACGGCGGAAACATGTTTGCAGATCGTTTCCGCAGGAATGCTTCACACCTCACTATCAGTCAGAGCTATGAGCACATGTGTGTCAACACATTGGATAATACAGACAGCGTTGCTTGTCCCACGGCGGAATCAAGTTTGCAGATGTTTTCCGCAGGAATGCTTCACACCTCACTAATAGTCAGAGCTATGAGCACATATGTGTCAACACATTGGATAATACAGACAGCGTTGCTTGTCCCACGGCGGAAACAAGTTTGCAGATGTTTTCCGCAGGAATGCTTCACACCTCACTAATAGTCAGAGCTATGAGCACATGTGTGTCAACACATTGGATAATACAGACAGCGTTGCTTGTCCCACGGCGGAAACATGTTTGCAGATGTTTTCCGCAGGAATGCTTCACACCTCACTATCAGTCAGAGCTCTGAGCACATAAGAGTATGTGTCAACACATTGGATAATACAGTTAGTGTTGCTTGCCCCACGGCGGAAACATGTTTGCAGATCGTTTCAGCAGGAATGCTTCACACACCTCACTAATAGTCAGAGCTCTGAGCACATGTGTGTGAACACATTGGATAATATAGACAGCGTTACTTTTCCCACGGTGGAATCATGTTTGCAGGTGTTTTCCGCAGGAATGCTTCACACCTCTCTATCAGTCACAGCTCTGAGCTCATATGTGTCAACACATTGGATAATACAGACAGCGTTGCTTGTCCCACGGCGAAACATGTTTGCAGATGTTTTCCGCAGGAAAGCTTCACACCTCACTATCAGTCAGAGCTCTGAGCACATGTGTGTCAACACATTGGATAATACAGAACAGCGTTGCTTGTCCCACGGCAGAAACATGTTTGCAGATGTTTTCCGCAGGAATGCTTCACACCTCACTATCAGTCAGAAATCTGAGCACATGTGTGTCAACACATTGGATAATACAGACAGCGTTGCTTGTCCCACGGCGGAAACATGTTTGCAGATGTTTTCCGCAGGAATGCTTCACACCTCACTATCAGTCAGAGCTCTGAGCACATGTGTGTCAACACATTCCTTCCTAGTTTATGGAAGTGGGTCAGGACAGTTAAAAGTGACAGTTCAATGTATTCTCTCAGAAATAAAAGGTAATGTGTTGAATTTATAATTATGTGGAGTTGTATTTTTGCTCGGTTTCGACATTTGAATCCAGGTTTCTTTTACCCACACGTACGATAATATATACTCGTACATGCAAATATATATTACACACTTACATGAACGGTCATATTTGAAATATATATTCTATTGAATATGACTATTACAAACACCAGGTAAATTATACAATGTGGCAACTCTGATTTAGTATAAGACACGAGTACAAGACCAAAATACAGGTCCTAGTCGCATTGTTATTGTGGTCAAGTATCACCTCTCTGCTAAAAAGTTACAATATTTATTCAATTTCCAATTTCGCATGAAACGTAAAATCAATGTAAACGTGAATGAAATCTGCAAGTTAGTTATACTTGATTTTATCGTGTCCAAATAAACTTAATTGATTCTCATGTACGCTTTTTTACACTGTCGTATAAAAACCTAATACATGTTATCTAATGTAGATTATTTGAATATTTATGCCTTTTTGTGGGGTCATTGTAATTCAACGGATTTTAAACCGAAGATAGAAATAAGACATGCCTTTTACACATGAGTTAAAGGCGACAGAACTATACCCACTTAACCAATTAATGATCGAATAAGTATGGCACAACGGTGATGACTGTGTCTTTATTAGCACAGGTTTCCAGGTTTATGACAATTATACGTTATACAATTATACTTATTAGTTTTTATTTATTATTCTTATCGTACTTGAGTAGTAGTATAACATTTTTCACGTCACGAGTTTTCCTACACAATTAGTGTTTATATAGTTTTCTATGTTTTGTATATCTACTAACTAAATTTGTATTAATTATTTAAGTGAAAAAATCGTTAGGGTATCTTTAGTATACAACCTAAGAATTATACTTAAGGTTTATTATTAACTACATTACAACTGAAATTGATTTGATCTAGAGCGCTAAGGAGAATCAAAAAAGAAAATCATTGAACTGGGTTTTATTAGGTGGATTCAAAATTAATTAAATATTTAAATATTGTTAGAAATAATGTAAAAAACATTTGTTAAAGATAATAACAAAATTCAAAAGTCATTAAATAAGCTTCACTGTGCCGCATAAATACTAGAAATTAATTAAAATAAATAATAAATAAATAATTTAATTCACATATAAATAAAAATTTAAATAAATATACTTCACTAAATGTTTACTTATTAAAATATGTAAAATTAAAAAAAATTATTAGTTTTTTTTTTCAAATTTAAATATTAAAGTAAATAAAACTAAAAATAATTATTATTTAGATTACCATTCACGAAGCTCGAATTTTTGCTTCATTTAATTTTGCGCACGTCCACTCCGATTTAAGGCATCTGCCTGTTATGTCGACGCCCAAGGAAATATTTTTTAAATATTATTGAAAGCGCACTTTCTACATAATTTGCAGCACAAATACAAATTCATTTTATTTTACGATTTCCAATGTAGCTTGTGCACGTGCATTCGTCTTAATGGAACATTAAAATTCCCATTGAATTAAATATTTACTAATCTTGATAGGTTTTAAGTTGAGATTAAGAATTAATAGAAAATTCAAACAGTTCAAAGTAATTAAAATACTTAAGTCAATCGATACATGTAACGGAACAAATTTATACACGCAATAAGTTGTATCCCTGCACGAATATCACACATTAGTTCTGGCTGTCTCCAGCGGGGGTTTCCCCATCTCTCTATATTCCTCTTCCCCATAACGCCTAACCGTTGTATAATTTACCACAATCCCATTGGCTTGGCACCGATCCACGGAAATAATAGTCATCTGCTCTCATTGCTTCACTCTCCGCTGCAAACTCATGTGCCAGAGCATCTGTAATACAGTCGGCAGGCCCACGCATGTCCTCAGGGCACGGCACTCAATTTTCAATTTGAACTTAATAGTAAACATTTTTTCCCCGTTTACTTTCTTCTATATTTTGTTTATCTTAGTCAATACATCTCTTTGCCCAATATTATGGAAGAGTGTGGATATAACTCAAAACGTATAAACCTGAACCAGTAGGCCCTACATTTATTACAGATTAATTTTTATTGTTAGAACGAAAAGATGTTTCAGTTACGTGCCTTTATGTAGGGACCTTTTCTAAACTTTTGTTATAGATTTTCAACTCAATAGCATTTTATGCTTCTAACACTAGTAGATAGTTATACAAGCGTTTAAAGAAAGTTTTTTAAGTGAGCCAGATGTACCTTTTTGATGCACTCTAAATTTAATACTTTGTTGAACATTATTTAAAAAAAACTATTAATTAATTATTTAATTGAATTTTCATGAAGGCTTCAGACACTTTAACATAAGTGTTTATTAGTCTTATAACTTAAAAATTTATAATTTATATTTTACACGCTTAATTGTTTATCTATACAAAATTAATTTTTGCTCAAGCAAAGAAAATATCGTATGAATTTTGGGATTATTCATATACATAAATTTCGAATTTTAATCCATTGTATATATCATTTGTAAATTTCACTAAAAAGTGATTTACTCGTAATATTATTGTTTTAACATAAATAAGTGCACTCAAAAGAGTAAGCCTTTGTGTCTACATTATGTAACACAGTTAAGCCTACACTAAGTGATACAGAAGAGAGGAGAGTGCACTCGCAATAACGAGCCTTTGTGTCTACATTATGTAACACAGTTAAGCCTACACTAAGTGATACAGAAGAGAGGAGAGTGCACTCGCAATAACGAGCCTTTGTGTCTACATTATGTAACACAGTTAAGCCTACACTAAGTGATACAGAAGAGAGGAGAGTGCACTCGCAATAACGAGCCTTTGTGTCTACATTATGTAACACAGTTAAGCCTACACTAAGTGATACAGAAGAGAGGAGAGTGCACTCGCAATAACGAGCCTTTGTGTCTACATTATGTAACACAGTTAAGCCTACACTAAGTGATACAGAAGAGAGGAGAGTGCACTCGCAATAACGAGCCTTTGTGTCTACATTATGTAACACAGTTAAGCCTACACTAAGTGATACAGAAGAGAGGAGAGTGCACTCGCAATAACGAGCCTTCAAAGCCTCTTAATGTGACTCTTGGAAACATCTTAACATTTTATGAATAATCACTGCAAAAATATTCATGCATTATTCTTGTAGTACCATTTAATGTTATGTCTATTCTTATTATGATTATTATTACAAAAGAAAGTCAGTACTACTGTAGTCTGAAAATGATTAATAACACTTGTATGTTATGAAATAATATTTATTGGCTGCTATAACAAAACCTTATTAGAAAACAGTCTGTCGAATTTGCTATGAAGTAACCGTGCGAGATAAAGTTAAATATTTTCTTTAGGTGCTTTCAGATAGCATATTCCTTTGCATTATTAGAGTTCACAGCTTTTCTGACCAACTCTTTTTTTAATTTTTAATAATATCACTGTGCTGCTAATATCAATCTTTTCAAAAGAGCTGTAAACCCCTAAGACGCACTTGTACTTACGGTATTTAATATAAATCTCTAGATTATGTTCTACTTATACTCGTACAGGTCCCAACTGATATTTTCGGGTTCAGAAATTTATGACAGATGAAGATCAATCCAAGTTAACCTTAAGACAAGACATTAAACAGACGCAAAAATGCATCTTCGAATAAATTTACTTACTAAATAATTACGTTAGTTTGGAAACAATTTGGAGAACTTCATTTAATTTCTCTAGCAATTTATACCTGCGCCCAATATTGGATTTGTGTGCTGATATGTAAAATTGTGTTTTGAATTTTACTGAAGTGTGTAAGAACAAATATTATGGTTGAAGTGAAAATATTGTTGAACCTAATACAATGAGACTTTTTGTTAGCGAGTTATCTAGCAGTTTGGTATTTCCTATATTACCAGTTTATAGACTACACCAATAATTAGCGATTTTATTTATGTTTGCAAATATATTCTATTTTTTTAAAGGACTCCTTTTTAACAACTAAGTGCACTCCTTTTTGATGCACTCTAAATTTAATACTTTGTTGAACATTATTTAAAAAAAAAACTATTAATTAATTATTTAATTGAATTTTCATGAAGGCTTCAGACACTTTAATATAAGTGTTTAGTAGTCTTATAACTTAAAAATTTACAATTTATATTTTACACCCTTAATTGTTTATCCATACAAAATTAAGTTTTGCTCAAGCGAAGAAAATATCGTATGAATTTTGGGATTATTCATATACATAAATTTCGAATTTTAATCCATTGTATATATCATTTGTAAATTTCACTAAAAAGTAGACTACACCAATAATTAGCGATTTTATTTATGTTTGCAAATATATTCTATTTTTTTAAAGGACTCCTTTTTAACAACTTCTGTGACGTGAATGTTTTGGAAAACGATTTAAAACAAAAAATCTTACCAATAACCTTAGGAATTTGACACGTAACATTGTCATAATAGTATATACATACAGTATAAATGTTATGTAGATTTATATGTAGAAGGCGGCTAGAATGTGGTATCACGTACAGAAGTTCACTGTACATGATTCATATACAATTCAACACGTATAACCCAAAATAGGTGGTTGAAAACCCGGGGCCAGCGCTATAGGAGTTCAGAGTCGACTCACGTCCTCTGCTGCTGAGATATACATACATTATACATACTACCGTCCGTATGTGGCTCTGTACGTATAGTATCAGCACTAGTAAGTAGGAATATTTCAGAGTAAGTATAATTATTTTCAAAGATATCTCCCTTATTTGCTGCAGTTTTCAAAATATAACATCTGAACGGTAACGTCTAGCGGTAACGGTAATTTCGTGTCGTTGTCCATCTATTTATGCGTTAGCTTTTGATAGAAAGGTCCTAGAGACTAGAAACTTGGTAAATCGTTTCTTCCTAGTCCAAGGACAAAATATCTCGATTTTAGAGTCAAAAATTAAAATAGCAATTCGCTCAACTGGCCGACACTTACTTTTGTCGCACCTATTGGCCTATATTTTTCGGATGCAATCCACAAAATAAAGGTCAATGCAAGAGACGGAGGGAGAGTGACAATCGATGCTTTCTCAGAAAGGCTACACTACAGCCAAGTGCCTTCTTTCACAATTATCATCAGTCTTAGTTGTTATTAGCGTGAAGAACATCATTTAGTGAGTAGGCTGAGACTCGGAGGTGTTTCTTTGTTAACTTCTAATTTACTATTTTACACAGTGCTTGTAATGCTTCCAATTTTTTATCATTCTGTAATTAAATTAAATTTATCTTGATAAATAAATAGGCTCCTTCGTAAGTAAAACAGTAAAGTTTAGTTTATACAACTTGACCATTGCTCATAATTACACTATGGATGTCACTGTCATGTTTCACAGTACTTCTGATAATTACCATTCCTGTTATCTCAACTAAAGTTATTTACGAATAACAGAATGATTGATACTTAAAATATGTAGACAACTTTAGGCCTAGATAAGTACACCACATCCAAATTAAAATAATATGAGAAATAATCAAACCAAAAGGAAGAGGTTGGATTTGAGAGCAGTTTTTATCTTGGGGTTCACTATATACGAGTCATAGAGGGCCAATTTCGAGAAGGATGGGCAGTTTGGGTGGTTCCAGAGGCCAATACATCACCGCCCTTTCAGTGGTCGACTCCGCGGTCAAGTTCTCTTTGCCCTTTGCCACACAATACGTCTGTTCCTCGTATTTCTCATCGTATTACACATTGACCACCATTCATCGAAGTGCTATTAATACGATACAGCTTGGCGATTTATGTCCTGTTTGAAGGTATACTAACAGCTGTCTATATTGTATTACTCACTTACTAAGCTTAATCGAAGTGTATATTTTATTCAATCCAGTTAAAATTTGCCACGAATACTTTAATCTCTTTTTCTATGTCTACATAATTTAGACGCAAATGCAAAATCTAACTGTGACATAAAAATTGTATTAATGTGTATCACATTAAATAATATTTTTATAAGTAATTGAGATGTTCCTTATATGTGTTTTTGACTTTTTAAGCTGAATCTGTAAAGCTTTTATCAATTCAAATGCCTCTCGAGAATAATGAGATTCATTATTGTAATAAATATTACTTTATGAATAATATCTAAAAACCATTGACACTCGTGAGATACAAATATTTTGGTTCTCATGCTAAGTAGAGATAATGGTCTCATTTTGGTAACATGTGTACCGTTAGTTAGTTACATTTTATATAATGTAAAATTTCACAACCTAGTCAGCCAGTACAATTTAAGATTTATTTTTTTATCCAATGTTCCGGAACTAAATTATCGGCGGAGTAACTACCTAATTGGCACGCGTATGAATATTTTATTCTAACCCTTTGTTGCAGCCCAACTACGTGACCGATTTGATCTCGCGCGCCTTGTCCGTAAGTACAATTTATCTTTCCGTATTATTAAATTAGCCCTTTGATGCCAAACATATAAAAATGAATGTAACGTAAAGTTGTAAATAGTAAAGTAACTTACCCTTGAAGATCTTTTATTTGCTTGATTGAAATAGATACAAGTTGTAGCGTCGTCCTTCTGACGAGCACATGGTCGTCATAAGTTTTTGTCTCATTAAATGGCTAATACCGTCGCGAATTTGTAGCCTATTAGGTGAGCTCACGTATTATTTGAGTAGATGGCTACCACTTTCATAACTTCTACTCCTCTTCTAGTAATTACCGACTAGAAATAACTCTTCTTAGACTACAGCTTCAATGTCTCGTGCCAAGACGCCGACGCCCGGGTTGTGAGTCTACATATTGCGAAGGGAAGTAAAATCTTAAAGTTTTATAAAGTAAAATATCGTAGGCATAATTCCATAGAACATTGGATATTTTAGGCCCACCTATCAGATATACATTTTTAGTTCTTGTACTCTAATTGGCAGCAACGTGGCAAGGCATACATTTAATTTACCAACTAAAAGTGGTGCTTGTAAGTTTCATTAATTAAATTGAACTTATAAGTAAACTTTGCAATTCGAGTATTTATTACTACGACCTCAGAAGTCACCACCCCCATGTGTTATCGTCATTCGGTACACATACTGATTGCGCAACTCTGCTGTGATGTGCCTAATCTGCCATCAACTGGGTGAAACTGAGTGAAAACGCCACAATGCCTGCCATTAAAATAGAGTATTTGTCTAAAGATGAGTTAGTATTTGAACTGATATCTAGAGGTGTTAAATTAAATAGTTGCAGTACAGTAAATGAACTTAGAAAGTCCTGAAGACAGTGTTTGAGAAACAATATTTTACCTACTGCAAATAGCCTATTAAAAATAGATCACAATCAGGAAGTACAACTTGGCTTCTAACACTTTAAGCTGTTCTAGGTTCACTTTAGGTAGCAAGTTTTTAGCTAACTGTTGTTCAACATTTAATAGCCTACACTTTAAAGCTGACAAAGTTTCACTTGTACAGTAGTTAGTTCTAGCTGGTTGTCTAAAAATAAACGGTTTATTAAATGTTCACATTTTTCTTGAAATTTGGTGATTTCTAAAGGTGAACTATCACTGTTCAATTCACTGCACCCATATTCTAATAAAATCAATTTTTCACTGAGAAGTTGTACTTCCTGGTAAATTAAATTTATACCTTGCCACGTTGCTGCCAATTAGAGTACAAGAACTAAAAATGTATATCTGATAGGTGGGCCTAAAATATCCAATGTTTTATGGAATTATGCCTACGATATTTTACTTTATAAAACTTTAAGATTTTACTTGCCTTCGCAATATGTAGACTCACAACCCGGGCGTCGGAGAAAATTTCCTCAATTAAAACACAAATAAGAGTTTTAATAGAATATAATGTTTAAATAACAATTTTTGTACATTAATTACAAGTTGAATTGAATTATAATTAATTTAAACTATTACTACGTGCAGTATTTCGTAAATTTATGAGTAAAATATATGTTCACTTACACGTATATAACCGTAACACACAGTTTAAATTCTGTCTAGTACAGGTACAGTCTAGTGCATGTCTGTCCGAGTAAGCAGCACCGTACGATGCGTTACATTAACTACAAATACGAGTACACGGCACTTAGGTTCTGTCTAGTACAGGTACAGTCTAGTGCATGTCTGTCCGAGTAAGTAGCACCGTACGATGTGTCACATAACAAATACGGGTACACGGCACTTAGGTTCTGTCTAGTACAGGTACAGTCTAGTGCATGTCTGTCCGAGTAAGTAGCACCGTACGATGTGTCACATAACAAATACGGGTACACGGCACTTAGGTTCTGTCTAGTACAGGTACAGTCTAGTGCATGTCTGTCCGAGTAAGCAGCACCGTACGATGTGTCACATAACAAATACGGGTACACGGCACTTAGGTTCTGTCTAGTACAGGTACAGTCTAGTGCATGTCTGTCCGAGTAAGCAGCACCGTACGATGTGTCACATAACAAATACGGGTACACGGCACTTAGGTTCTGTCTAGTACAGGTACAGTCTAGTGCATGTCTGTCCGAGTAAGCAGCACCGTACGATGTGTCACATAACAAATACGGGTACACGGCACTTAGGTTCTGTCTAGTACAGGTACAGTCTAGTGCATGTCTGTCCGAGTAAGCAGCACCGTACGATGTGTCACATAACAAATACGGGTACACGGCACTTAGGTTCTGTCTAGTACAGGTACAGTCTAGTGCATGTCTGTCCGAGTAAGCAGCACCGTACGATGTGTCACATAACAAATACGGGTACACGGCACTTAGGTTCTGTCTAGTACAGGTACAGTCTAGTGCATGTACTGTCTATTCTGTTCCAAATAGTCAGCACCATACTATGTGCTACATTAGACTTACGGCTACACGCACTCAGGTACTTTCTAGTACAGGTACAATCCCTTGCACGTACTGTCTACTCTGTTGCGAGTAGTCAGCACCATACGACGTGCTACATTACACTTATGGGTACACGGCACTAAGGTACTGTCTAGTACAGCTATGGTCTAGTGCATGTACTGTCTACTCTGTTCCGAGTAGTCAGCACCATACGATGTGCTATATTACACTTATGGGTACACGGCACTAAAGTACTGTCTAGTACAGCTATGGTCTAGTGCACGTACTGTCTACTCTGTTGCGAGTAAGCAACATCATACGACGTGCTACATTACACTTATGGGTACACGGCACTCGGGTACTATCTAGTACAGCTATGGTCTAGTGCATGTACTGTCTACTCTGTTCCGAGTAGTCAGCACCATACGATGTGCTATATTACACTTATGGGTACACGGCACTAAAGTACTGTCTAGTACAGCTATGGTCTAGTGCACGTACTGTCTACTCTGTTGCGAGTAGGCAACATCATACGACGTGCTACATTACACTTATGGGTACACGGCACTCGGGTACTATCTAGTACAGCTATGGTCTAGTGCATGTACTGTCTACTCTGTTGCGAGTAGTCAGCACCATACGATGTGCTATATTACACTTATGGGTACAAGGCACTCATGTACTGTCTAGTACAGGTACTGTCTACTCTGTTCCGAGTAGTCAGCACCATACGATGTGCTATATTACACTTATGGGTACACGGCACTAAAGTACTGTCTAGTACAGCTATGGTCTAGTGCACGTACTGTCTACTCTGTTGCGAGTAGGCAACATCATACGACGTGCTACATTAAACTTATGGGTACACGGCACTCGGGTACTATCTAGTACAGCTATGGTCTAGTGCATGTACTGTCTACTCTGTTCCGAGTAGTCAGCACCATACGATGTGCTATATTACACTTATGGGTACACGGCACTAAAGTACTGTCTAGTACAGCTATGGTCTAGTGCACGTACTGTCTACTCTGTTACGAGTAGTCAGCACTATACGATGTGCTACATTACACTTATGGGTACACGGCACAAAGGTACTGTCTAGTACAGGTATGGTCTAGTGCACGTACTGTCTACTCTGTTGCGAGTAGGCAACACCATACGATGTGCAACATTACACTTATGGGTACACGGCACTAAGGTACTATCTAGTACAGGTACAGTCTCTTGCACGTACTGTTTACTCTGTTGCGAGTAGGCAACATCATACGACGTGCTACATTACACTTATGGGTACAAGGCACTCATGTACTGTCTAGTGCACAGGTACTGTCTACTCTGTTGCGAGTAGTCAGCACTATATGATGTGCTACATTACACTTATGGGTACACGCACTCAGGTACTGTCTAGTACAGCTATAGTCTAGTGCATGTACTGTCTATTCTGTTCCGAGTAGTAAGCACCATACGATGTGCTACATTACACTTACGGGTACATGCACTCATGTACTGTCTAGTACAGGTACAGTCTCTTGCACGAACTATCTACTCTGTTGCGAGTAGTCAGCACTATACGATGTGCTACATTACACTTATGGGTACACGGCACAAAGGTACTGTCTAGTACAGGTATGGTCTAGTGCACGTACTGTCTACTCTGTTGCGAGTAGTCAGCACCATACGATATGCTACATTACACTTATGGATACACGGCACTAAGGTACTATCTAGTACAGCTATGGTCTAGTGCACGTACTGTCTACTCTGTTACGAGTAGTCAGCACTATACGATGTGCTACATTACACTTATGGGTACACGGCACAAAGGTACTGTCTAGTACAGGTATGGTCTAGTGCACGTACTGTCTACTCTGTTGCGAGTAGGCAACACCATACGATGTGCAACATTACACTTATGGGTACACGGCACTAAGGTACTATCTAGTACAGGTACAGTCTCTTGCACGTACTGTTTACTCTGTTGCGAGTAGGCAACATCATACGACGTGCTACATTACACTTATGGGTACACGGCAATAAGGTACTATCTAGTACAGGTACAGTCTCTTGCACGTACTGTTTACTCTGTTGCGAGTAGGCAACATCATACGACGTGCTACATTACACTTATGGGTACACGGCACTAAGGTACTATCTAGTACAGGTACAGTCTCTTGCACGTACTGTTTACTCTGTTGCGAGTAGGCAACATCATACGACGTGCTACATTACACTTATGGGTACACGGCAATAAGGTACTATCTAGTACAGCTATGGTCTAGTGCACGTACTGTCTACTCTGTTGCGAGTAGGCAACACCATACGATGTGCTACATTACACTTATGGGTACACGGCACTAAGGTACTGTTTAGTACAGGTATGGTCTAGTGCATGTACTGTCTACTCTGTTCCGAGTAGTCAGCACCATACGATGTGCTATATTACACTTATGCGTACACGGCACTAAAGTACTGTCTAGTACAGGTATGGTCTAGTACACGTACTGTCTACTCTGTTGCGAGTAGTCAGCACTATATGATGTGCTACATTACACTTATGGGTACACGCACTCAGGTACTGTCTAATACAGCTATAGTCTAGTGCATGTACTGTCTATTCTGTTCCGAGTAGTAAGCACCATACGATGTGCTACATTACACTTACGGGTACATGCACTCATGTACTGTCTAGTACAGGTACAGTCTCTTGCACGAACTATCTACTCTGTTGCGAGTAAGTCAGCACTATACGATGTGCTACATTACACTTATGGGTACACGGCACAAAGGTACTGTCTAGTACAGGTATGGTCTAGTGCACGTACTGTCTACTCTGTTGCGAGTAGTCAGCACCATACGATATGCTACATTACACTTATGGATACACGGCACTAAGGTTCTATCTAGTACAGCTATGGTCTAGTGCACGTACTGTCTACTCTGTTACGAGTAGTCAGCACTATACGATGTGCTACATTACACTTATGGGTACACGGCACAAAGGTTACTGTCTAGTACAGGTATGGTCTAGTGCACGTACTGTCTACTCTGTTGCGAGTAGGCAACACCATACGATGTGCAACATTACACTTATGGGTACACGGCACTAAGGTACTATCTAGTACAGGTACAGTCTCTTGCACGTACTGTTTACTCTGTTGCGAGTAGGCAACATCATACGACGTGCTACATTACACTTATGGGTACACGGCAATAAGGTACTATCTAGTACAGGTACAGTCTCTTGCACGTACTGTTTACTCTGTTGCGAGTAGGCAACATCATACGACGTGCTACATTACACTTATGGGTACACGGCACTAAGGTACTGTCTAGTACAGGTACAGTCTCTTGCACGTACTGTTTACTCTGTTGCGAGTAGGCAACATCATACGACGTGCTACATTACACTTATGGGTACACGGCAATAAGGTACTATCTAGTACAGGTACAGTCTCTTGCACGTACTGTTTACTCTGTTGCGAGTAGGCAACATCATACGACGTGCTACATTACACTTATGGGTACACGGCAATAAGGTACTATCTAGTACAGGTACAGTCTCTTGCACGTACTGTCTACTCTGTTGCGAGTAGGCAACATCATACGATGTGCTACATTACACTTATGGGTACACGGCACTAAGGTACTATCTAGTACAGCTATGGTCTAGTGCACGTACTGTCTACTCTGTTGCGAGTAGTCAGCACCATACGATGTGCTACATTACACTTATGGGTACACGGCACTAAGGTACTATCTAGTACAGCTATGGTCTAGTGCACGTACTGTCTACTCTGTTGCGAGTAGGCAACACCATACGATGTGCTACATTACACCCAAACGTTCCAGTATAAATGGAATCCACGCTATAAACCAAGAATGTGAGGGAAAGTGCCGAGTTGAGTGTACATTGGAGGACGTAACTGACTGGGTGATATAGTTTAAATGTCCTCAGCGAGAAACGGATATTGGTTTAGAGAGAAGCTAAGAGACTTCAACTTGGTATTGCTCTCACACCACATATGATGTAAGCGGAATATTTTACAAGCAATAACACTGATTTTATCTTGTTTGTGTAATAATATGTTGGTTTATAATATTTTGATATACTCAGAACCGTTTAGAAAATAGATATTGCTGATAATGTCATATTAACGTAGTTCTTAGTTTTGTACGATACACAGAGCATGCAATTTAACCATTCAATATTTTAGGATTTGTCAAATTAATGGAATATTACAATTTATATTTGAATAATTTAAACTATATCCCATGACTTCATGTAATGTGCTATTGAAATATTATGTTATCACTGCGAATACTAATATACATTGTTATCGATATGGGATTTTTTTAACACTCTCAGTCAACTGTATAAATGTAAATTGTACTCATGGATTCTAGTTTTGATATTTTTTGAAGAAAACAAATATGTAATGGGTAATATTTTTCTATTTTCCATTAATTTTAACTTGCTTGTTCGGCCTGTAACAGAATAAAGAGTCTATCTCCGGTATAATGAACCCGTATAAAAAATCTAAACCTGCTTAGTCCGCCTCTGCCCTGACATGGCAAGATGGATACGCCGGGCCCCAATACATCATCTGTACCGCGGTCCGTCCTGTCCACTCCTGGGATGAAGATGTATGTCCTTTTTTGTATTCTGAATATATTTTACTAAGTATGTTGGATCTAGTAAAACTGCATGATTGAGGATTTTATTTAGGTAGAAAACTGAGTGTTGCCTAAAATGTTGAATATACGACAGCATGGGTAATAGATCAATGGAATATTGTTAATGAATATGAGTGTGTAAAATTAATAAAGATAGATAGTAACCACACGTGTCTTGAGTATTGATGCTGCTATGACAAGGTTACTTAATATAAGTGTACATATGTATTTGTATTTAATCTCTTTAACCTAATACACGTTTACCCAGTTACTTTAAGACAGTATTTACTTTTCAAACAGTCTATGTGGGTTTGAAACCGTCATTCGATTCGGTTATTCGTGCACTAATAAACTGCAAGGCTAATACACTAAATTATTAAATACACGTGTATGCATTACTGAATTATAATTACTGGCAATCATGGAAGTAAACCGGAGATAGTGAATATTATGACAAGATAAAACAATAAATCAGTCAATATAACAATGAAGATAATTCTTGTAACAGCCTAATCGTTCAATCTTAGCGCAAAGCAGTATAATGGAATGCTAAACTATTAAGCAGTACATCATAGCAAAAAGGATTGTTGAGATAAGTACCAATACCACGAACAGGATAGCAACAGGGTTTCAGAAAGCAATAGAAGTGGATCCATGATATTATAGCAGTCTTGCATGAGACTTAGTTGCACCGTGCCCTAGATGACCTTGGACCAGCTGTCATCGAGATGACTGTCCGGCGTTAACCTCGTCTGATGGTGGCAGGTTCCAACAAACTAACAGACTATTTTTTATGATTATAGCGTATGATATTTGGAAAGCTTCTGAGTTGACTGGTCTTACACCTATAACACAAAAACTTTTAAGGTAACATAAAATTAATCTATGTTTGATGTGAAACTCTACAGTCTATCCCGACTGAAAACAATAAAATGTACGATCGGATCACGAAACGCGTATTACCCAGTAACTCCTCCGTCTGGGCGGGGACGAAAGTATCTGCGTACATTTTCGGGTAAACTGGCGGGGAACCGTGAATATTTAGCCATAGATTTTATGTGAAGAGATTGCCACAATTACTGAAGCACATAAATACTGCAGTTGGTCCTTGATTGTTAGAACTAGCTACAATAAGCACAAATCATATATGATTGACAGCCTGTAATGTACCAGTAATTGCATGTGGTCCAGCTCAGTTTCGTTGTAACTGAAAAAAGTATATATATATATATATATATATATATATATATATATATATATATATATATATATATACTACCTTACTCACTCACTCTTCACTACTTCTGTTTTGTAGTTATGATGGGAGATAAAGGATTGGACTGTATTGTTTTGTAAGTATGAGTTTAAATTTCCATTATGTACATACTTCTCCCCGTCAAAATTTAGACATTTTAAATTGGCCTCTACATGATTGTTTAAATTTTTAATTTTCCAGAATTCGGACTGCTGTTTTTTGAGTTTTATAAATAAATGTTTAATAAATGGTGAATTACCCCCAAACAGTTATTTATCTCATCACATTTATTCAAAATAGCCAAAATAAATAGGTTTTTCTGTTTTTAAATCCGTAATATCTCGAATTTTACAAATTGCATAACGTGCTGAGTTTAGTCAATCAATGTTACTGATTTTTTTGTATCACTGAACGATGGAAAATGTCAGAAAAATCCTGTTTTCTTCATTGATTGATTTCATCATAATCATAGTTGTTCGATCCAAATTTTAGTTCGTATGGAAACATCTACCAGCATATCCACTATGGAATAGCTGGAATATTAGGTTTAACACTGCTACCGATTTATATACGAGATTAGTGTTTCTATTCTATACATTTCGGCTATAACAAGAAGTTTCATAAGCCATTATTGTTATAACAAAAATTAAAAATAGTGATAATGAAAATGTATATAAAAAAACAAAACGACATTTTATTGGTGGTGTACGTGGTCGCCCAGACTAGGGAGTGTTGTCGGCCGCCACCATTAATCTGTCTGTTGCATATAGCGAAGTGAACATTTTATTGGTGGTGTACGTGGTCGCCCAGACTAGGGAGTGTTGTCGGCCGCCACCATTAATCTGTCTGTTGCATATAGCGAAGTGAACATTTTATTGGTGGTGTACGTGGTCGCCCAGACTAGGGAGTGTTGTCGGCCGCCACCATTAATCTGTCTGTTGCATATAGCGAAGTGAACATTTTATTGGTGGTGTACGTGGTCGCCCAGACTAGGGAGTGTTGTCGGCCGCCACCATTAATCTGTCTGTTGCATATAGCAAAGTGAACATTTTATTGGTGGTGTACGTGGTCGCCCAGACTAGGGAGTGTTGTCGGCCGCCACCATTAATCTGTCTGTTGCATATAGCAAAGTGAACATTTTATTGGTGGTGTACGTGGTCGCCCAGACTAGGGAGTGTTGTCGGCCGCCACCATTAATCTGTCTGTTGCATATAGCAAAGTGAACATTTTATTGGTGGTGTACGTGGTCGCCCAGACTAGGGAGTGTTGTCGGCCGCCACCATTAATCTGTCTGTTGCATATAGCGAAGTGAACATTTTATTGGTGGTGTACGTGGTCGCCCAGACTAGGGAGTGTTGTCGGCCGCCACCATTAATCTGTCTGTTGCATATAGCAAAGTGAACATTTTGAGATTCCCATTTTACATTTTTTCCAACGTGTATATAATCATTCAATTTAACTAGATCAATATACTTGTCTTTGGCTGTTAAAAATGGAAACATTGGATACCCCATTATTAAATTTACACTTTTAGTCCATTGTGACGCCATTTGAATACTTTCCATGCACATAATGAATTTCAGTGTAATAAGAGTATTGTAACTAGCAAATTCAATTAGAGTAATTTTAAGAATAATGCTTCTTCTTTCAAATATTATATCAATATCTAATTCGGCCATAGGGAGTTACAATGTTTGAGAGCGAAACGCGAGTCATCACCAATAACATTTGTTGTGTGTAAAGTTTTTCATATGGAGAGCGAAATGATATAAGGGCAGCTAAATAATAATTGCACGGTGGTTGAATATACAAGTAAACTTTGCACATGAATATAGAACTAGAATATTTACTTTGTAACGTAGGGGACGTTTATATGAGTTGTATTTCAGATTATTTGGAACCAAACTTGAAAGTGGAAACTCAAGTTGTAAATCTAAGGAACCAACATTTGTTTTAAGGGTTCACTTGGGTCATGCAAACGGTTGTGGTGCCGGAACAGAATTTATTATTGGAAACTACTGCACATAGTTCATGTATTACATTTATTCTCATTTGCCTACCTAAATTAAATATTTAGATTTTATTATAAGTTACTTATGAAACAAAATATGTTCATTTTAAAAAGTGGCTTGTGGATTTTTTATTTTGATTTCTTTCTAATTACAGTATTTACGACTCTGTGGGACTTTACAAACAATGACTGAATATGAAGAGCAGGTATTACAATGATATGCTGTAAAAGTAACACACCGCCAGATTGACGTTCTTGTAAATCTACTGGTGTACTAAGTAGATATTAACCAAAATTAGATTTTATGTAATATCATACTTACGATACTTACTTTGAATGATATAAAAACTTTCAGTGAAAACATAAAATGCTACACTATATTGCAAACATCAATAAAATCTAAATAATTTTTTTAGTTTAAGATGTCAAATTTTGACTTAAAAAATACGAAAAAAGGAATAACCAACAGCTGATATGTAATATGGAACTATTTTACCATGGTCCCATTCACATGACAAGTCTTCAAATATCTTGTTCACAGTATTTATGGTGTTAACCTAACTTTAAGGTTAGCGGGCTACAACTTGTAGATTACATATTTACACTTTAAACTGTAGCTCATTGCACTCTGTTAAACCAAGTTGTATTGCCAAGGTACTCTACTAATGATTCCAGGGAGTCAAGTATGTAACATTTTCCGATTTCAGACGCTGACCGAAGAGAAAGGTTAAATGGCGCTAAACTCAGCATTCGCACCTCAAAATTAACCAAACATATATTCGTAATTCATAGCTATTCGCCCTATTCAATATAGTGTGTATATTACTTATTCCCGAAATAAGGAATTCAATATCCTCAAACATGGATATTAAGTTTTTAAGATGTTTGGCACACGAACAAAAGTTTATATTCTATGTAGTGTAGTTTTATATTTTCCGCAGACAACGATGCGAATCTCCAACATACTCTGCTGCTGCCACACTGGAGAAATTTTTTAGTACACATTTCCAGAATCGTCAAGACAGTATAATACTCCACTCTGATATTGCTCCCACCAGGTTCCCTATAGGATCACTAGTCACGAAGTTCATTAGTCTACTATTCATTTGAATAAAGCTTCAACAAATGTAGATCAGATTGCTGAATTACAATAGTATGGTTAGCAATGTAATATAACGCTTGGTAATTGCTAATTAGCAGTGTAATATATCCCTACTGTACAGGGACTAGGAGACTCTGGTATCATATATTCTACTGACAGCATTACAGATTTATGCATCGGTGGACTCATACTGTATTATGTATAATAATTTAGGTGCATTAATAATAGTCAACGTATTATGTTACAGGACATACCTGTCGGATGCGAATTGTTAGTTATTCCAACGCAATTTGAATACATACATTGGGAATCTAAACTTAACTAGAATATTCACGATTCTTTCTCTTATTATAGGTCGTTAAAATATTGAAAAGTAAGATTAAAGTAAATTTTATACAGTTATACATTCATTAAGGATAATATTCATGGTACCAAAAAGCTATTCTTTACCAACTTTTATAGCGTTTGTGTAAATTCGTTAATTGTGTTTCATCTAGATTTAAAACACTAAAAAAAACTCTTCAGAGTTATTTCAATTCCCTGTTTAAAACGCAACAAAATTTATTTTTTACGTCCTACATTTAAAATTACAGGCTTAAATACTAAAGATAGTCGATTTCGGTTTCACAGGTGTTTCGATCTGTATACCAACAGACAAAATGCTAGTTAAAATATCTTTTTTTAACTGTATTTACTATTTGAACAAGTAAATCAAGAATAATAAAAGCATCGAGGCCCTAAAAGATAGTAAACTACTTATATTAAAATAAAAAAAAGAATGAGTACTGTATAATATACAATACTCAAATATATAAAAAAACAGGTCTAGTATATACAAAATTTACTATAACAGAATCTCTGTATAAGTACATGAGGATACACAGTGCTCTATGGCATCTTTCTGCAACCCAGGAAATTTGTAATCGTTTAATCATTTGTCTTATGTTATTTTTCTCTATGTTTGTTATTCTAATCAAAACTTCAGTTCATACTGCATTTCAAGTGATATTTTCGTAATATGATTTAATAACTTTTGTTATTATTAAAGTTATAAAGGTACATGAACTTGGAGAGTTAATTTAAAATTAATAATATCTTTCAGTTTTCACTACCCACAATTATGTAAATAAAAAATTAAAATATTTTTATTAGGTTCAAGCATTTTACATATGAACTACTTTTCAGGAAGACTTATATTACGTTTAAGTACTAACTTAATAAGCCATAAAAATTCTTTATAAACTATTCTAGAAAAAGTAAATAGATAAACAGAGACTTAAAATCGTAATTTCTAAATAAAATATTTCAGCAAATAATTGTTTTTAAGGTGTCGAGAGCGATACATGCAGGGAGGAAATGTAACCAATGGCCAATGTACGAGAAACTTGTCTTCCGAAAGTGCTGCTCCCGGTGCTCAACTCATATGGTGGTATTTTATCCACTTCCCGTTATGTATCTGTTCATTTTGTTTTAGTCATAGATCCTGTTACAAAGAAAATTCTTATAGATTTATTTATTTATTTACAAATTAGTCACAAAGAGTCCAAATCTTAACTATTATATAAAGTATTACCGTATGAAATTAATCCTTTGTTCAAACAGGAAAAAACAAGTACACTGCATGAAGATTCTCTTCCTTCTAATTGGCTTCCCTTTTACCGGATAACTTTTAATATATCCGCAATCTAGTCCACTGTTACTGTGTGAAATTCCCCAAAATCTCTCAGAACTCACAGACATAGATTCACGCACTCTTGCAGCAGAAAAATCGGGCGGAAGTCGAGTAGCGCTGGTTTAAAACCCCTCCCCCTCCTCCATCATAATTAATGACGTCACAACCGATCTGAATCATTGGCACAGCACGACTCCAACGAATTAGCCAACGTTCCTGATCTAAACCAACCAATACCCAGTAGTAGTTGGACAAAGAACCGGAAAAATAAAGGCTCAACCCAGAATCGAACTACATTGTAGTTCATCGTGGATACATGTATTATCCACAATGAATAAGAGCAGATTTGCCAAATAGCGCATTCAATATCATTAACTACCATCTGACAATCTTCTTAATACTAAAATCCATAACATTTTCACATTAAAACCAATGTAGCCTAAAACGCGTCAGTATTTGTACTTATTTTGTTAGTTTAATAATAGTTATAGAAGTATTAGTGTAATTTGTGTGAATGTGGGTGAAATTAGTTTGGTTTTAGACATCCATTATGTCTTTTTTAATCCCAGATGGCGAAAAGGAATTCTAGTCCCAACTGTAGTATGTGTAAACGTACGTTTCACACAAATAGTAAAGCAGTTCGATGCAATGGAACTTTAAAATTTGGTTCCATATACGACGTGTAATGGAACAGTGACGATGAATTCTAGTCCCAACTGTAGTATGTGTAAACGTACGTTTCACACAAATAGTAAAGCAGTTGGATGCAATGGAACTTTAAAATTTGGTTCCATATACGACGTGTAATGGAACAGTGACGATGAATTCTAGTCCCAACTGTAGTATGTGTAAACGTACGTTTCACACAAATAGTAAAGCAGTTGGATGCAATCGAACTTTAAAATTTGGTTCCATATACGACGTGTAATGGAACAGTGACGATGAATTCTAGTCCCAACTGTAGTATGTGTAAACGTACGTTTCACACAAATAGTAAAGCAGTTGGATGCAATCGAACTTTAAAATTTGGTTCCATATACGACGTGTAATGGAACAGTGACGATGAATTCTAGTCCCAACTGTAGTATGTGTAAACGTACGTTTCACACAAATAGTAAAGCAGTTGGATGCAATCGAACTTTAAAATTTGGTTCCATATACGACGTGTAATGGAACAGTGACGATGAATTCTAGTCCCAACTGTAGTATGTGTAAACGTACGTTTCACACAAATAGTAAAGCAGTTGGATGCAATCGAACTTTAAAATTTGGTTCCATATACGACGTGTAATGGAACAGTGACGATGAATTCTAGTCCCAACTGTAGTATGTGTAAACGTACGTTTCACACACAAATAGTAAAGCAGTTCGGATGCAATCGAACTTTAAAATTTGGTTCCATATACGACGTGTAATGGAACAGTGACGATGAATTCTAGTCCCAACTGTAGTATGTGTAAACGTACGTTTCACACAAATAGTAAAGCAGTTGGATGCAATCGAACTTTAAAATTTGGTTCCATATACGACGTGTAATGGAACAGTGACGATGAATTCTAGTCCCAACTGTAGTATGTGTAAACGTACGTTTCACACAAATAGTAAAGCAGTTGGATGCAATGGAACTTTAAAATTTGGTTCCATATACGACGTGTAATGGAACAGTGACGATGAATTCTAGTCCCAACTGTAGTATGTGTAAACGTACGTTTCACACAAATAGTAAAGCAGTTCGATGCAATGGAACTTTAAAATTTGGTTCCATATACGACGTGTAATGGAACAGTGACGATGAATTCTAGTCCCAACTGTAGTATGTGTAAACGTACGTTTCACACAAATAGTAAAGCAGTTCGATGCAATGGAACTTTAAAATTTGGTTCCATATACGACGTGTAATGGAACAGTGACGATGAATTCTAGTCCCAACTGTAGTATGTGTAAACGTACGTTTCACACAAATAGTAAAGCAGTTGGATGCAATGGAACTTTAAAATTTGGTTCCATATACGACGTGTAATGGAACAGTGACGGTGAATTCTAGTCCCAACTGTAGTATGTGTAAACGTACGTTTTCACACAAATAGTAAAGCAGTTGGATGCAATGGAACTTTAAAATTTGGTTCCATATACGACGTGTAATGGAACAGTGACGGATGGAATTCTAGTCCCAACTGTAGTATGTGTAAACGTACGTTTCACACAAATAGTAAAGCAGTTGGATGCAATGGAACTTTAAAATTTGGTTCCATATTCACGTGTAATTGGAACAGTGACGATGAATTCTAGTCCCAACTGTAGTATGTGTAAACGTTACGTTTCACACAAATAGTAAAGCAGTTGGATGCAATCGAACTTTAAAATTTTGGTTCCATATATACGACGTGTAATGGAACAGTGACGATGATTCTAGTCCCAACTGTAGTATGTGTAAACGTACGTTTCACACAAATAGTAAAGCAGTTGGATGCAATCGAACTTTAAAATTTGGTTCCATATACGACGTGTAATGGAACAGTGACGATGAATTCTAGTCCCAACTGTAGTATGTGTAAACGTACGTTTCACACAAATAGTAAAGCAGTTGGATGCAATCGAACTTTAAAATTTGGTTCCATATACGACGTGTAATGGAACAGTGACGATGAATTCTAGTCCCAACTGTAGTATGTGTAAACGTACGTTTCACACAAATAGTAAAGCAGTTGGATGCAATCGAACTTTAAAATTTGGTTCCATATACGACGTGTAATGGAACAGTGACGATGAATTCTAGTCCCAACTGTAGTATGTGTAAACGTACGTTTCACACAAATAGTAAAGCAGTTGGATGCAATCGAACTTTAAAATTTGGTTCCATATACGACGTGTAATGGAACAGTGACGATGAATTCTAGTCCCAACTGTAGTATGTGTAAACGTACGTTTCACACAAATAGTAAAGCAGTTGGATGCAATCGAACTTTAAAATTTGGTTCCATATACGACGTGTAATGGAACAGTGACGATGAATTCTAGTCCCAACTGTAGTATGTGTAAACGTACGTTTCACACAAATAGTAAAGCAGTTGGATGCAATCGAACTTTAAAATTTGGTTCCATATACGACGTGTAAATGGAACAGTGACGATGAATTCTAGTCCAACTGTAGTATGTGTAAACGTACGTTTCACACAAATAGTAAAGCAGTTGGATGCAATCGAACTTTAAAAATTTGGTTCCATATACGACGTGTAATGGAACAGGTGACGATGAATTCTAGTCCCAACTGTAAGTATGTGTAAACGTAACGTTTCACACAAATAGTAAAGCAGTTGGATGCAATCGAACTTTAAAATTTGGTTCCATATACGACGTGTAATGGAACAGTGACGATGAATTCTAGTCCCAACTGTAGTATGTGTAAACGTACGTTTTCACACAAATAGTAAAGCAGTTGGATGCAATCGAAACTTTAAAATTTGGTTCCATATACGACGTGTAATGGACAGTGACGATGAATTCTAGTCCCAACTGTAGTATGTGTAAACGTACGTTTCACACAAATAGTAAAGCAGTTGGATGCAATGGAACTTTAAAATTTGGTTCCATATACGACGTGTAATGGAACAGTGACGATGAATTCTAGTCCCAACTGTAGTATGTGTAAACGTACGTTTCACACAAATAGTAAAGCAGTTGGATGCAAATCGAACTTTAAAATTTGGTTCCATATACGACGTGTAATGGAACAGTGACGATGAATTCTAGTCCCAACTGTAGTATGTGTAAACGTACGTTTCACACAAATAGTAAAGCAGTTGGATGCAATCGAACTTTAAAATTTGGTTCCATATACGACGTGTAATGGAACAGTGACGATGAATTCTAGTCCCAACTGTAGTATGTGTAAACGTACGTTTCACACAAATAGTAAAGCAGTTGGATGCAATCGAACTTTAAAAATTTGGTTCCATATACGACGTGTAATGGAACAGTGACGATGAATTCTAGTCCCAACTGTAGTATGTGTAAACGTACGTTTTCACACAAATAGTAAAGCAGTTGGATGCAATCGAACTTTAAAATTTGGTTCCATATACGACGTGTAATGGAACAGTGACGATGAATTCTAGTCCCAACTGTAGTATGTGTAAACGTACGTTTCACACAAATAGTAAAGCAGTTGGATGCAATCGAACTTTAAAATTTGGTTCCATATACGACGTGTAATGGAACAGGACGATGAATTCTAGTCCCAACTGTAGTATGTGTAAACGTACGTTTCACACAAATAGTAAAGCAGTTGGATGCAATCGAACTTTAAAATTTGGTTCCATATACGACGTGTAATGGAACAGTGACGATGAATTCTAGTCCCAACTGTAGTATGTGTAAACGTACGTTTCACACAAATAGTAAAGCAGTTGGATGCAATCGAACTTTAAAATTTGGTTCCATATACGACGTGTAATGGAACAGTGACGATGAATTCTAGTCCCAACATGTGTACGTTTCACACAAATAGTAAAGCGTTGGATGCAATCGAACTTTAAAATTTGGTTCCAATACGACGTGTAATGGAACAGTGACATGAATTCTAGTCCCAACTGTAGTATGTGTAAACGTACGTTTCACACAAATAGTAAAGCAGTTGGATGCAATCGAACTTTAAAATTTGGTTCTATATACGACGTGCAATGGAACAGTGACGATGAATTACAAGAATATTAGATATTGATAGTAAGGAGTCATGGTCATGTACAAACATCAGACACGCAGGAACAAAGTGCGTCGACTTGGATAGTCTCCGTTTAATTTTACTGGACACTAAGAAGGTATGTTTGGGCTGCTTTCTTTACATAACAGCTCTTATAGACAAGATTAACTTATTAGGTACGAATCAGAAAATGGAAAATATGTATTGGAAATGGCTAGCAATGAAATTAACATAAAGAGCTACATTGCGGTGGATTTAGTTTCAACTGACTCTTACAAGAGGATTCTGTAGCCAGTGATACGGGCAGAAGTGGAATTTTAGTGTATGGCCTACTTGTTTAATGAATGTACAAAAAAAGATGTAGTTTCTTAAACTTTAAAACAAAACAAAGCTACCCCTGTTCATAAAAGAAAGCCACGGACGTTCCAAGAAATTATAAGACGATTTTCTATAGTGCCAGTAGCGCCTAAAATATCTGAGTATTTAGTACATAAACAACTTGGAGAATATTTTGACGGTAATAAACTGCTGTCTAATAAACAGTTCGAATTTAGGCCTAAACTTAGTGCAAGTGTACAGTTCTATTTATTAAGTATTTATTAATGACTGCCTGAAAGGTGTTGAAATAAAGAATGCTTGACTTTAGATCGTTTGATACGTATAGAGAGTTCTACACGGGTCGTTCTCTCCGTGTGAACTGCTAAACATGATGGGCCTCAGGGCCAACCCATTTATTCTTCATATAAATAACCTCCTTGTAGTTGGAGCAGTAGCATTGTTAGTGTAAGTAGTTACCTCTTGCTTATGAAGTGGGTGTGTATGTGGTTAACATATGAGGTCAATCTGAGTTCAGAAAACTAAATTTGTTTATGATTGGTGTGCTGTCAAAAAGCTCTCTATCAACATGTAGAAGGTGTTTTTCGCCTGTTAGTGTAAGCAACTGCAATGATTGAAGTAGTTTAAAATTTCTTGGAATCAATGTTCAATCCAATCTAAAATGGGAAAAGTGAAGGCTAAGACATCCTGCTGTGTGTTTATCATACCTACATTCACAGCCTGCCGTCATATGGCACCTCTCTCGGAGGTAATTTTCATGATACATTGTTTAGTACAAGAAAGAATCATTTGAATGTCATTTGGGTCATCAGCTAGGACCAATTAAAAAAAATTAAGAATTTTGTCACTGCCCTTTATCTGTGTCTTTTCTATTTTAATGCACATTAAAAATAACTTAACTACTTTACAGGTTTGCACACCAGCACATGAACATAATACTAAACATACGAGTAAGCATAGCTTAGTAATAAAAAGGTAGAATTTTATTTTAACTTAGAATAATTTTCTTAATCAAATAATAGAAAATTTCATTGACAGCAACAAAATTAAAAATTTAAAAAAGGATCCAACTCAAGAATACACAAAACTTATAAATGCCACAATAAGTAAATGCAAAAGTTTATCAAAAGCAGAACAATACCAACTCAAAATGACAAATCCAAAAGCTCCTACTCTAAAAGGTCAACCAAAGACACATAAACCAGATATTCCAATTAGGCCAGTAGTAAACTTTCGTAACTCTCCTACTTACAAGGTATGTAAATTTTTAAATAACAAAATAAAAACCCACATACATTTTGAAAATAATTACAGTATATCAAATTCAAGTAATCTGGCAAATCAAATTCGAGATATTCAAATTCCATTAAACTCTTTCTTCATTTCTTTTGATGTTAACAACATGTACTCAAACATTCCAAAACAAGAAACAATTCAAATCCTAAAAGATAATGTAATAAATACAGTAAACTAGATATGAATGAAATTGACGATATCTTATCATTGACAAAAGCAACTGTTAATCAAAATTATTTTCAATACAATAAGGACTTTTACAAACAAGAAGATGGGTTGGCAATGGGATCTCCTCTTTCAGGCCTTCTTGCAAATATATATATGCAACATTTAGAAAAGAACAAAATAATGAGTGACACTAATCCATTTAAAGACAAAATAATTTATTGGTTTAGATATGTGGATGATATATTATGTCTTTTCAATGGAGATGAGAACCAGGCAGAACACTTTTTTAACATTTCTCAACTCTATATCACCAACAATTAAGTTTTCTAAAGAAATCCAAAAGTCAAAATTAACTTTCTTGATATAAGTATTTCTAATCTTAATGGAAAGCACTCATTTGAAATTTATAGAAAAACAACCCAAACAGATCTTCTAATACCATCATCCTCTAACCATCCTTGGAAATACAAATTAGCAGCATTTCACTCAATGGTAAACAGAATGTTAAATATACCAATGAGTGATGAAAATAAAAATAAAGAAATAAAAATAATAAAATACCTAGCTGTCAAAAATGGATATCAACCCCAAATTGTAGACAAAATGATTAAGAAGAAAACAAGAAAAATTAATAAAACCAACAAAATACTACCTAATCATAATACTACAGAAATTCAAAAATATATGTGTGTACCATTCAATACTAAATTAAACAAAGCTATTCGAAAAACCTTTCAAAATTCAAAATTCTCCATCAGTCACCAAACAAGAAATAATACATTTAAACTTATTGAAAACAAAATTAACCAAAATGATGACAAACAGGAATTATACAAACAATCTGGAGTATACAAAATTAACTGTAGTGACTGTGAAAGCTATTATATTGGGCAAACTGGAAGAAATTTTAATAAAAGGTTTAAAGAACACATACAAGCTTTAAAAACAAATAACATGTCTACAATAAAATCAAATTTTGCTGAACACCTATTGGAGACTGACCATAACTACACAAATATTGAAAAGAACATGGAAATTTTAGATATCGAAAGGAAAGGAGAGAAGTTAAAACACAAAAGAAGAATTACACATTTATCTAAATTATAATAAAGATCCTCATAACATTTTAAATAGTAATCTGAAAAATAAGACAAATCCAATTTTTGAAAAAATTAAAATATTAAATACAGATTACTAATAAGAAAATTAAAACTGTGTCATTTAAATTTAACATATGTTTAAAAGGTCCACATGTGTATATCTAATTGTTTATTATTTATTTAGAGGTTAATGTACACTGAAGATGGTTAAAAACCGAAACACGTGTATGTAATAAAAAGTTTTAATTTAAAGGGTTTTAGTTATTTTCATTACATTAATATAAATAGATAACCCTATAAGTGGAGTTAATAACATAACAAAGCATAGAAATTTACAAAAGCTTGCCTTAGCATCTTAAAGCGCTTTAAACATATTATTACATCAAAGCTGCTTGATTTATGTTTGTAAAGTGTTAGGGTTTTACTCAATTGCCTTAAGTAATTATTAATAAACTCTTTTTAATTGCTGGCATTTGTCGCACATGTGTAACAAAAAATATGGGAATCTGAATCCTAATCTCTTTCCCTTGCGAATTTTTTCCGTCTAAAACTATATTGTGTTTAAAAATGTGATCACATTGTTCTTCATTATTTTACAACTTAGCTAATCATTTTTGTATAATTAGCTACAACTTTAATTCCTTTCCTCATAGTTTTTTTTAAATTTGAAGATAATTTTGTTTATTAATAATTACACGTAGGCTAAATTAATTATTTATATAAACCTTGTACTTTGAAACAACATTTAAAAATGTTCAATGTCTCAAAACAATGTTCAATGTCTTATACGTTATATGGATATAACGTATAAGAGAACCAAATCACACTTAATTACACAGTTACAATGAAATGGAGAGAAATCATATTCTTGTAATTTGAATCTTTATAATTTTCAAAATGAATTTGTATCTTGCTTTGAAATTCAGGAGGGGTTTGAACTAGACAACTAAGAACAGCATTTAATATATCAAAATGACTTTATACCAGTAAATTCATAACAGTTTGAAATAAATTGTACTTTAGGAGGACTGACAACGAGAATAAGATTTATGGCTTATGTAAACAATATTGCTGTTGCTCTCTCATTAGGAGAAGTGAAGTAACCTACATGTACAATATTTACATTAGAATATAACTCAATTTTCATGGAAAAACTGTTCTATTGTAAAACCTATAAGTTATCAACAATCTATATGATGTAAAACTTAATAAATGTCTCAATATTACTGACCAGTTAATTATACAAGTATCGGTAGTAAAGCGCATACTTTATATTTAATGTAATTTGTAATAGATTCTATTAATGAACTCTATATTATGAAAACGCTTTTATTTTTTAATGGTTTGATTTTGAACGGAAAATTCCTTTAATTATTATTATAATGCTAAATACCAATAGTAGCGTCTTACACTTTAAATATGTCTTTTCTGGATTTGAAATACGTCTGACTGCAGAGGTCTGTCCCATGAGCTTCCAAAGGTAATGTTAATATTATGAGATTATTATTTTGACCACTGATTAATCTAGCACACGTGTTGCTCATGCAGTAATTTTTATTGCAGATTTAACATTGAATATTTTTTATGACGCATGACGTTGTAATAATAAAGTAAAATTAAAAATATGAACTGCATATATTAATATATTTTCTTACACATTTGTACATATAAACTAATATCATTTTATTTTTCATGATATATTATGCATCCACCAAGTAAGATTTCCACAAGATTATAAAGTAAGTTATTGTCAATAAATCACACTGTTTTAAAAGAAGCATACCCATAATTATAGTTTTTTTACTTAATACATTATCTTGCATAAGAAAGAGTTTGAAATCATTCTTAAAGAAGATTTATTAAATATAATTAAAAGTCAGTAACAGAAAAAGAGTATGTACCCAAATTAGTTAGAGATTATATGTAACATTGCTTACCAGCGATTAAGTACAAAAATATAAAAAAACAATAACATTTAAACCACATAGATAGCGCTGACGTTTGCGCAACATGACCCCAGACAAACAATCCGATAGCTTGTGGAGGAGCTGTCAGTTACGATAACGCACAGTGGTCTCATGTTGCCTGTCAGCTCGAGTTCTTTCTCTTCTACTAAATCACTTGTGGAGATCCATTAAACCTATCACATCCCAGGAGTTTATATAGTATATTGCAGACAATATCAATAACAAGAACAGTAAAGTGAAGCTGTGCATTGGTCTCTTGTTGGCTATCAGCTCGAGTTCTTTCTTTTCTACTAAATCACTTGTGGAGATCCATTAAACCTATCACATCCCAGGAGTTTATATAGTATATTGCAGACAATATCAATAACAAGAACAGTAAAGTGAAACTGTGCATTGGTCTCTTGTTGGCTATCAGCTCGAGTTCTTTCTTTTCTACTAAATCACTTGTGGAGATCCATTAAACCTATCACATCCCAGGAGTTTATATAGTATATTGCAGACAATATCAATAACAAGAACAGTAAAGTGAAACTGTGCATTGGTCTCTTGTTGGCTATCAGCTCGAGTTCTTTCTTTTCTACTAAATCACTTGTGGAGATCCATTAAACCTATCACATCCCAGGAGTTTATATAGTACATTGCAGACAATATCAATAACAAGAACAGTAAAGTGAAACTGTGCATTGGTCTCTTGTTGGCTATCAGCTCGAGTTCTTTCTCTTCTACTAAATCACTTGTGGAGATCCATTAAACCTATCACATCCCAGGAGTTTATATAGTATATTGCAGACAATATCAATAACAAGAACAGTAAAGTGAAACTGTGCATTGGTCTCTTGTTGGCTGTCAGCTCGAGTTCTTTCTTTTCTACTAAATCACTTGTGGAGATCCATTAAACCTATCACATCCTAGGAGTTTATATAGTACATTGCAGACAATATCAATAACAAGAACAGTAAAGTGAAACTGTGCATTGGTCTCTTGTTGGCTATCAGCTCGAGTTCTTTCTTTTCTACTAAATCACTTGTGGAGATCCATTAAACCTATCACATCCCAGGAGTTTATATAGTATATTGCAGACAATATCAATAACAAGAACAGTAAAGTGAAACTGTGCATTGGTCTCTTGTTGGCTGTCAGCTCGAGTTCTTTCTCTTCTACTAAATCACTTGTGGAGATCCATTAAACCTATCACATCCCAGGAGTTTATATAGTATATTGCAGACAATATCAATAACAAGAACAGTAAAGTGAAACTGTGCATTGGTCTCTTGTTGGCTATCAGCTCGAGCTCTTTCTCTTCTACTAAATCACTTGTGGAGATCCATTAAACCTATCACATCCCAGGAGTTTATATAGTATATTGCAGACAATATCAATAACAAGAACAGTAAAGTGAAACTGTGCATTGGTCTCTTGTTGGCTGTCAGCTCGAGTTCTTTCTCTTCTACTAAATCACTTGTGGAGATCCATTAAACCTATCACATCCCAGGAGTTTGTATAGTATATTGCAGACAATATCAATAACAAGAACAGTAAAGTGAAGCTGTGCATTGGTCTCTTGTTGGCTGTCAGCTCGAGTTCTTTCTCTTCTACTAAATCACTTGTGGAGATCCATTAAACCTATCACATCCCAGGAGTTTATATAGTATATTGCAGACAATATCAATAACAAGAACAGTAAAGTGAAGTTGTGCATTGGTCTCTTGTTGGATGTCAGCTCGAGTTCTTTCTCTTCTACTAAATCACTTGTGGAGATCCATTAAACCTATCACATCCCAGGAGTTTATATAGTATATTGCAGATAATATCAATAACAAGAACAGTAAAGTGAAGCTGTTGAGCCGGTTCAATACCTATATCTCCCCGGCTCATGTGTGTTTTATATAGTGTGTGTGTGGTTTATTGGCTGCAGAGGCGACTGACCTTTTGAAGGCGTTTTGGCCTTTCCGGTAGAGTGGTAGAGGACTCTGAGGCCGTGGTGTACTGGTTAGAAGTAGCTCCAAGATTTAATATTTTTTGTTTAATTAAGTGTTTTTGGAATTTTGCTGAGCTGTTTCCTTCTAACATGTGCGGCTAGGTTTACGGCCCCTCACTGATGAGTAAGTTTTGATTTCTTTTAAAATTTAGTGATTATTTTCATTTTTCAAACTGTGAAGGTTAAGAGCACATGGTTTTCCAAATTGTAGTTTTGCTTTTTATTAAATTTTAGTACTTCTGGCTGTTAACTAAATTTTAAATTGGCTTTCAAATTATTTCACTTACACTTTTATTAGTTTTCACCCTTTCTCTTCAGCTTAAATTTTTTTTCTGTCTCTCAGTGAGGACCAGTCCTAGGCTTATGTTACAGTTCTTTTTATTCTGCAGCCAATATTGTTTGTAATGTGTCACTTGTTATGTAGTTTTTGTAAACAAACCCAGAGAGACTGCTGAAGGTTCATTTTGCTAAATTTAAGCCTTTCTGAGAGATGTAACGTTCTTCGGGTCTTTTAGCCCATAACTCCCCCTTATAGCCTACTTTGGTTAATTTAAGGCCTTCTGCCATCAAATTTTAAATTTAGATTCCTGTTATTAGGCTGCTACTTTTGGCCATCAGTTTTTTTCCTAATCATTAAAATTTTTTTTTCACAAGAGTAAAACGCTTAATTTTGTTCTGTGACAGAGGGGATTTTCATACTAACTTTCTTTGGGGTTTGTTGTTTTGAGTTGGGAATTTTATTTTAAGTGCAGGATGCCCTTCCCCTGCTTTTCACCAATTTTGAGCCTATTCTGTCAATAAATTGCCTGTTTTAAAAATGTTTTTAACCAAATGGTTACGTATGGTAGGCTACTGCGTATACCTCGAATAAATTTCTTTATAACTTATTGTTTTAGTCTTTTAAATGGAATATCTTGTTTATTTATTGTTTTCTAATGTTACCAGCTTCTATATTAAGGTTTATTTTAATTTTTATCAGTAATTGATTGGTCTGTGATATTTTGAAATTTTGGTAATTTAACTTAACTTAAAATTCTTGATAGATAAACTTTTTGGCAACTTTACTTTTATTAAAAATCTATATTGTTTTGGCAACTATTTATTAATTTTTATTAACTTTAAAAAGGGTACTAGGCTGAAACCTGGTTTCAGGGTCCAAGGGATGAATTGTTTTCTCCTGTCATCTCTCCATCATGCGTGGGTCGCAGAGAACCTTCGCCTTTGCGCTCTGCTGAAGGACGGCCACCATGATGGACATACCTACCAGTCAACATCTGTGATACCCTGTGATATTGTTATTGTTGCCATTTATATAGTTTATATTTTGTTATTTAATTTTAAGTTAGTTTTAGATATTATTTAGTTATTTTTTGGATTTCATTAGGAGCCCCCGCCCTTAGCCGAAGGATACCGGGTGGAATTGGCATTTCTTGTTTCAAATTATGGCGTTTCTAATTTTTGGTATGCAGGTGCACCTGACAAGAATTGTTTGAGGTATACTGCTGTGGGTGTGCGAGCGGCGATGTGCGGTTTCAATGGTAGCAGAGCGTGGTTTAGCTGCTCTCTCAGCTGTCTCTCAGTTCTGGTTTTGTTTGTTGGTGTAGGTTAGTGTTAGGTAGGGGGAGGTCAGAGTACACAATTTTTTTTTTTTAGGAGCTCGCCCTAGCACAGGATACCGGGTGGAATTGGTTTAGTGTCTTGCTTCCTGCAGACTTACCCTTTGCAGGGAGCAAGGACTCTAAATTGCTTAAACCGCTAAATTTATCTAACTGTACTCTACTTCTCCCCTATCAATGTGTTGTTTTGTTATATTTTATTGCTTCTGTGTTTGTAGGTTGTGGTTAGTGTATATTTGCAGGGTATCCTTCTATTAGGTGGCAGGTATTAAGTTCTTCACTTGGACCTCGTCAGTGTAAGCCCCTTTGTGAGTTGAGTCCACATAGGTTACTAAGTAATTGTTGTGTACGCTTTGTTGTATTTATTTTGTCTGAATTGTTTGGTATGGCGTTTTCCCTGGTGCCTGAACATCTGCGCAAAGCCCGAGTTGGTTTTGAGGTCCTGGCGAGAGGACAGAAGCCCGAGGGAGATGTGAGGGCATTAAGAGCTCAATTACGGGCTTGTATAGCGTTGGACCGCAGCTGGAATGCAGAGTTCCAAATTAATACTGAATTTGAGTTTTGTAAAACCCGAATGGAAGAGTTAGAAGACGACATTAATTTTGAGTCACTTCCCATGTCCGGGTCAGCAAAGGCTAGATTGGCATCTCAGCTTTTACATTGGCGTGACAGAATAGTTTTACTTATGTCAGCTCCTAGTTTAGACTCTGATATTAAAAGTTGGGCTTTTTCGGCCAGTAATAAATTAAAACAAGCCTTAGATGGTTTGAGTGAGGTGCGCTCGGTGAAAGAGAAGGGGGTACTATTTACCGCTGTCACTCCAACGGAGGTTCCCACTACCATTACTTTTGCTAACCATCCACCGGCTCTTTCTTTCGAGCCTCCCAGAGTTACTATGTCTCCGATGGGTAGTGGCCCTTCTGAAGCGGCTTGGTGAGGCTTCATCTATAGTTGTGCCTTCCTTTTCTAGCTTTGGCAAACTGCCTCATCCTTTGGGGAGTGTGTTACAACACTTCCCCAGAGTTGATGGACTTGACACTAATTTTACTTATCCATTTTCTTCTGGAAGTTTTTTAAGCTGAGAGAATTTCCTGGTATGACAGATGCCATGCTTATGCAGATTTTTAGCGCAGTTTTCCTTAAGGCCCCTTTTTGATCGCCTTCTAGACTGCCTTAAAGAGAGGTGCCACCTTTGAACCAGTTCCACGCCGAGATCTTGGAGTTCTTTGTACCTGCTCGGGTTAGGGAGCGCTTGCGGGTGGAACGCGTTTACCGTCCTCAGGCACCAGACGAGAACGTTGAGCCATTTTTGTCGGGGAGATACGGGATGTAGCCCGGGTGTTGCGCTTGAGCTTGAGCGAAACGGAGTTGGTGAGCCTTATTTTGGAGGGCATTAAACCTGAAGAACGCTCCCGTTTGATTTTTTGTAGCCGTCCCGCATCTTTTGCGGATTTGGGACCGCCTCTCCATCATCTCTAGAGGGGTTTCAGGATGCGGATGATCAAAGGAGGCCATGTCGAGGCATCTTCCTCACTTGCCTCCGGGGCCGGTCCATGCTCCGGTGCAGTCTGAGCCAGCAGCTGCTCCTTCCCGTAGGCAGCCTCCTACCTGTTATGGCTGCAAGCAAGTGGGACATATTAGGACCGTTTTGTCCCACTTAATAAAAAAAACTAGTAAGCTTGCGGACGAGTAAGCCCGACTCGTGCCGTAAAGGTAATTTTGAGGGCAAATATGTACCTAATTTTGATGGTAAAAAGGGTAGCTGGTTTAATACAGAACAGAAAGAAAAACAGAAAGAAATAGACTTGGGGACAGTTATCATCGTTGGCCGAGAGGGGAGGTTGCTGCTCTGGCTGCGCAGGGAGTAAGGGCTGCCCGCTCAACCTGCCCACAACTGGATGTGCTTGTGGGGAATGTGGTGCAGAAGGCCCTGGTTGATTCTGGGTCAGCCACGCAGCCTGATTTCTTTGTCGTTTTTTGAAGATCTAAAATCCTCTGGGCTAATACGGCAGGTTGAGCCTAGTTCACTTATCTGCTGGACTGCTTCACGCACACACCTTTACCTATTATCTGTTAGTGCCCAGATTCACATCAAAATTAATTATTTCTCTTGGGATTGGAGCTTTTTGGTGGCTAAGGACCTGACTTTTCCTTTCATCTTGGGAGCAGATTTTATCGGAAAAACTGGCATGATTTTGGATTTGGCCTCCAGTCATGTTTTCATTGCTTTCGCCAGGCGGGTGCTCGTTCCCTTTTCTGATGTCGAGTCCGTGGGACTGCTGCCTTAGAGATGGAAGATAAGAGCTTGACTCCTCCTGACCAACTAGGACATCTTACGCCGAAAGAGGCTGAGGACATAAAGGCAGATTTGTTTCAGTTTTCCTGAAGTCCCTTACTGACAAACTGGGTACGACCAATCTCTTGGAATACGAGATTCGTCTTACAGACACCCGTCCCTGTACGTTCCCATCCATATAAGCTTGCTCCGCCCAAGATGGAGATTCTGAGAAATATGATTGATGATTTACTTAAGAGTGGGGTGATCGAGCCGTCTTGCTCAAATTTTTCCAGTCCAGCGTTTCTAGTGCCGAAACCTAATGGGAAGTCCAGATTGGTCCTGGATTATCGAAAGCTCAATGCTCAGATAGAAATTGACTCCGTGCCTCTCCCCGATTTGCATTCTGCTTTCGACTGGTTTGGTTAAGGCCAAGTATTTCTCCATTTTTTGATCTTAACCAGGCATACCATCAGATTCCACTAAAACACGAGTCTCGACCTCTCACTGCTTTTTGTGTGCCTTGGAATTTGTACCAGTTCACCCGAGTGCCTATGGGCTTGGCTGTGGGGGCCCAAACACTCACCAGACTCCTGGATTCTATCTTTCATGATGTCAAATTTAAGTTCGTGTTCAACTATCTGGATGACCTGCTTGTGTACAGTGAGAGTTATGAGGAGCACTTGACTCATCTAGAGGAAGTTCTAACTAGGCTGCGAGAGTCTGGCCTTACCGTCAATCCTGAAAAGGTGAGTTTTTGCTCAGCCTGAAATATCGTTTCTGGGTCATCTTGTCTCTTCTCGAGGTGTTTTGTATTGATCCCAGAGAGAACCCAGGCAATCAGGGAGTTTCCTCCTCCTAAGGATGCCAAGGGGATTGCCCGTTTTTGTGGGAATGATAATTTTTATCGTCGTTTCATCCCCAATGTTGCTGAAGTGGCGGCCCCTCTGAACTCTTTAGGAAAAAGGGTGCCAAGTTTGAGTGGGGTGAAGCGCAACAGACTGCTTTTGAGCAGCTGAAAGAGGCAGTGATGCAGCCTCCAGTCTTGGCTATGCCTGATTTCAGTCGTAAGTTCGTCTTGCAAACTGATGCTTCCTCCTTAGCCGTTGCTGCTGTTTTATCGCAAGAAGTAGATGGTATCCGGCAGCCCATAGCTTATGCTTCACGCACGTTAACCCCTTGTGAGAAGAAGAGTTGTTCTGTTTATGAGCTGGAATGTTTGGCTGTCGTGTTTGGGATTAACAAGTTCAGGCGTTACCTAGAACATAAAGAATTTTTGTTGGAAACCGACAACCAGGCACTTTCTTGGCTCCTTGCCCACCCCCCGTCAGCTCGGGAAGATTGGTCGCTGGGTAGTCCAAATTTCTGCCCTTAAGTTCACAGTGCAGCACGTGCAGCAGGCACTCAAAAATATCATAGCGGACACTCTGTCACGCAATGTATCACTTACCCAACGACCACCAGAATTTATCAGAGCCGCCATGTTGTGGCGTGCTCCTAGACTTTCCTCTGGCATTTTCGGACATTGTTCCACACCAACTTAAGGATCCCGAGCTGACTGCTATCATCAATGAGCTTAAAAACGGAGGTGCCCACCCTCCTTATTTTCTGTACCGAGGTGCTCTATGCTGTCGTGACAAGCAGCGGAGAAAACCTAAGTTAGTGCTGCCAAGCTTTCTTGTACCGATGGTCTTTCAGTATTTTCATTCTTCTCCTGTGGGCGGACATCTAGGAATTCATAAGACCATCGCGAAGATTAGGGATCAGTTCATCTGGAAAGGTATGGACCGGGATATTGCAGCTCGAGTACGTTCTTGTGAACTGTGCTCGCTAAGCAAACCCCTCAAAATACCAAGTTGGGTCTTTTGTCATCTGAGGTGGCGGAACAAACCTTTGGAGAAGGTTTTCATTGGACTATGTTGGGGCCTCTCCCGCGTAGCAAGTCCGGAAATAAGTTCCTACTTGTTTGTGTGGATGCCTTCTCCAAGTTTGTTTTGGTTGTTCCCATTGCGGAGTGCTACCGCGCAGCTCACGGTGCAAGCACTTCGTAACCATTTCTTTCAACACTTTGGAATCCCCGCCACCTTAGTTTCCGATAATGGTTCACAGTTTGTCTCCAATATCTTTAAAAGAATGTGCTTTGGGCACGGAATCCGCCATGTGACTACTTCCCCTTTCTATCCTCAGCCTTCTCACGCCGAACGGTTTAATCGCAATCTTCGATCTGCTCTCATTGCCTTTCATGCGGAAAATCAGACCACCTGGGATCAACAACTACCTTGGATCCAATTTGCCTTTAATACGGCCCAGCATGAAAGTCACAAGGCGGTACCTTTCGAGTTATTATTTGGCTTTCCGCCAAACAACCCTTTGGCGAACCTTTGGAAAATTAGCGATCTTCTGCCACCTCCTGGTACTCCCAATGTGAAAAGCCACTTGGGAGGCAGCCAGGCGGAATCTCATTCGGGCTAGGGAGTTAGTAAGGAGGAAGTACAACCGAGGTCGTATTGCCAATCCCTTCCAGGTGGGGGATCTAGTTTACTGCAAGGCTCACCCAGTCAGTTTCGGCTGTGGATAAAAGAGCTGCTAAACTTTGCTACAGGTGGACTGGTCCCCACCGCATCTTGAAGTTTCTGACTCCGGTGACTGCCCGACTGGGAGATCCTCAGTCCGGGAAGATTTTCAGGAAGGCGCACATATCCCATCTGAAGCCTTGCCGGAGTCATCCGTGATTTCTCTTTAGTCTGTGCGGGAGGGTTTTAGGTCCAGAGGCCTGATCACCTCTGCTCCTTCTTCCTGATCAAGGTTCCTGTGTTTCTTCTTTGTACCCACGCTACTCTTGGAGGGTTTTCTTGCCTCCAACTGGATTTTCTTGGTTTTCCCTTCTGCAGACTTAAGGGTTTCCGGTTTATATTTCTTCAATCATTGGGGGGGAGAGGCATTTCGTTCGATTTTTCTTTTTGAAGAAATTTAACAGAGGGGAGTTCCTCCTTTTGGGGGGGAGTCTGAGCCGGTTCAATACCTATATCTCCCCGGCTCATGTGTGTTTTATATAGTGTGTGTGTGGTTTATTGGCTGCAGAGGCGACTGACCCTTTTGAAGGCGTTTGGCCTTTCCGGTAGAGTGGTAGAGACTCTGAGCCGTGGTGTACTGGTTAGAAGTAGCTCTCCAGATTTAATATTTTTGTTTAATTAAGTGTTTTGGAATTTTGCTGAGCTGTTTCCTTCTAACATGTGCGGCTAGGTTACGGCCCCTCACTGATGAGTAAGTTTTGATTTCTTTTAAAATTTAGTGATTATTTTTCATTTTTCAAACTGTGAAGGTTAAGAGCACATGGTTTTCCAAATTGTAGTTTTGCTTTTTATTAAATTTTAGTACTTCTGGCTGTTAACTAAATTTTAAATTGGCTTTCAAATTATTTCACTTACACTTTTATTAGTTTTCACACCCTTTCTCTTCAGCTTAAATTTTTTTTCTGTCTCTCAGTGAGGACCAGTCCTAGGCTTATGTTTACAGGTTCTTTTTATTCTGCAGCCAATATTGTTTGTAATGTGTCACTTGTTATGTAGTTTTTGTAAACAAACCCAGAGAGACTGCTGAAGGTTCATTTTGCTAAAATTTAAGCCTTTCTGAGAGATGTAACGTTCTTCGGGTCTTTTAGCCCATAACTCCCCCTTATAGCCTACTTGGTTTAATTTAAGGCCTTCTGCCATCAAATTTTTAAATTTAGATTCCTGTTATTAGGCTGCTACTTTTGGCCATCAGTTTTTTTTCCTAATCATTAAAATTTTTTTTTTCACCAAGAGTAAAACGCTTAATTTTGTTCTGTGACAGAGGGGATTTTCATACTAACTTTCTTTGGGGTTGTTGTTTTGAGTTGGGAATTTTTATTTTAAGTGCAGGATGCCCTTCCCCTGCTTTTCACCAATTTTGAGCCTATTCTGTCAATAAATGCCTGTTTTAAAAATGTTTTAACCAAATGGTTACGTATGGTAGGCTACTGCGTATACCTCGAATAAATTTCTTTATAACTTATTGTTTTAGTCTTTTAAATGGAATATCTTGTTTATTTATTGTTTTCTAATGTTACCAGCTTCTATATTAAGGTTTATTTTAATTTTTTATCAGTAATTGATTGGTCTGTGATATTTTGAAATTTTGGTAATTTAACTTAACTTAAAATTCTTGATAGATAACTTTTGGCAACTTTTACTTTTATTAAAATCTATATTGTTTGGCAACTATTTATTAATTTTTATTAACTTTAAAAGGGTACTAGGCTGAAACCTGGTTTCAGGGTCCAAGGGATGAATTGTTTTCTCCTGTCATCTCTCCATCATGCGTGGTCGCAGAGAGAACCTTCGCCTTTGCGCTCTGCTGAAGGACGGCCACCATGATGGGACATACCTACCAGTCAACATCTGTGATACCCTGTGATATTGTTATTGTTTGCCATTTATATAGTTTATATTTTGTTATTTAATTTTAAGTTAGTTTTTAGATATTATTTAGTTATTTTTTTGGATTTCATTAGGAAGCCCGCCCTTAGCCGAAGGATACCGGGTGGAATTGGCATTTCTTGTTTCAAATTATGGCGTTTCTAATTTTTGGTATGCAGGTGCACCTGACAAGAATTGTTTGAGGTATACTGCTGTGGGTGTGCGAGCGGCGATGTACCGGTTTCACTGTGCATTGGTCTCTTGTTGGCTGTCAGCTCGAGTTCTTTCTCTTCTACTAAATCTAAAAGGTAAGACTATGAATGTAGTTTATATTCTTCATAAATAATCAATTATGAATTTTTTAAAGGTCCTAGAATTAAAATTGTAGTAGTGCCAACCGGCATATGACATACGTATTATGTTCTATTTGTTACAACGGTTTAATCACGACTTCCTTCTTTGAGAAACTGTAAAACATATGGTGTTTGGGGAGACCCTCTTGACTGATCTTATTGTGCTGAATGTATGGTGTTTGGGGAGACCCTCTTGCCTGATCTTATTGTGCTGAATGTATGGTGTTTGGGGAGACCCTCTTGCCTGATCTTATTGTGCTGAATGTATGGTGTTTGGGGAGACCCTCTTGACTGATCTTATTGTGCTGAATGTATGGTGTTCTCTGGGGAAATATTCTAGGAATATTGTCCTATTTTTTTACTTCAACCATCTTGGTGCTCATATTTATATAGCCAAATCTACATGTTATTATGCTCCCGATACAGATTGGTTTTAGCTTTCTCAATTTCCTTATTTAGATAATGAGGAATTATAATTTTTCAGGTTTATAATGACAGCGATCAATAAATTAATGAAAGTTCTTACATCAGTTAGTGGACGTTATAGATATCCAACAAGGTAAGGTGGTGACTTACGCATTCTCAGGCATCCCGGCTGAATTACGAAAGTACAATAATGATCTTAGAGCATTAGGAAAAGTCTAGCTATCCTGGTTGTAAGAATTTTAAATCTTCAAAACCTCCTTTATAACTGATTAATACATTAAGAATTGGATATAATAGGTTGACAGTTGTATTTAATGCTTAAAAATAGTATTTATATTGCCGATGTAACGATGTTTTACGTATGTATTTCATTCAGAGATTAATGTCTATATCTATATTACTTCTTGTGAGTGACTCTTTTCTAATACTGACCCCAAAAATATTTTCTATCATAAAATATGTATTTTACAAAAGTTTAGATATAATAAAATACATTTATTTGATAGACTATTAGCACACTTTTAATTATTAAATTACTCATTAAAATCAGTTGAATCCTTAATATATAAAACATTCTTAAAAAATATCGGTTTTATAAAAAGCTTATTCACATGAATACTTGGAAGAATATTTCCTTTATTGTTCATCGTCGTGTAGGGAAAACTTACGCCAGGTGTTCAAATCTAATTAATCAGTGAATGTTAGATTTTAATGGATTAATCGACTGTAGGTATATTGTCCAGTTAAAAATTTGAATGTATGAAACAATGATATTACCTTTTAATAAATATACGAGTACTAATTCTTCGTTATAGTTCACCATACGTCAAAGGATTCGTAGTTTAGCCATGTATAACGCTTTAAACTAATTTTCTTTAGTTAGACAATAGAACAATTTACGTAGTTATGGTTCAGGCTAACCATTTGGACATTCTTCACTTTTATGGATAGTTCTCTTTACATTTAAAGCAATTGTAACAAAGTGTTTGAGATCCCCAAGTAATGCACGGGGAGGAGAACAATACTTGGTCGCAAAAAGCCCTACTGCTTTCCAACCACCACCATACCAGACAACCCTTCAGTCTCCCCAAAACTCTTCACTAGATAAGCTGGAATGGAGCTGGCAAGGCAGTAGGGCCGTAGCACCTGACCAGTCGGACGTGCGAGTTTAACCCGAGGTACCTTATTTGATGGGCGAGATTATCCCGGGGTACCTGGTTTAATGGGCGAGTTTAGCCCAAGATACCTTGTTTGATGGGCGAGTTTAGCCCGGGGTACCTTGTTTGATGGGCGAGTTTATCCCGGGTACCTTGTTTGATGGGCGAGTTTAGTCCACGGTAACTCGCTTGATGTGCGAGTTTAGCCCGGGGTACCATATTTGATGAGCGAGTTTAGTCCAGGGTACCTGGTTTGATGGGCGAGTTTAGCCCGAGATACCTTGTTTGATGGGTGGGTTTAGCCTGAGGTACCTTGTTTGATGGGCGAGTTTAGACCGGGGTTCTTTGTTTGATGGGCGATTTTAGTCCAGAGTAACTTGTTTGATAGACGAGTTTAGTCCAGGGTACCTTGTTTGATGGGCGAGTTTAGTCCATGGTACCTTGTTTCATGGGCGAGTTTAGCCTACATACCTTGTTTGATGGGCGAGTTTAGCCAGGGGTACCTTGGATGATGGGGAGTTTAGACCGGGGTACATTGTTTGATGGGCGAATTTAGCCCCGGGTACATTGACTGATGGACGAGTTTAGCCCAGGGTACCTTGTTTGATGGGCGAGTTTAGCCCGGGGTACTTTGTTAGATGGGCGATTTTAGTCCAGGGTAACTTGTTTGATGTGCGAGTTTAGCCCGGGATACCTTGTTTGATGGACGAGTTTAGTCCAGGGTACCTTGTTTGATGGGCGAGTTTAGTCCAGGGTACCTTGTTTGATGGGCGAGTTTAGCCCAGGGTACCTTGTTTGATGGGCGAGTTTAGCCAGGGATACCTTGTTTGATGGACGAGTTTAGTCCAGGGTACCTTGTTTGATGGGCGAGTTTAGCCCAGGGTACCTTGTTTGATGGGCGAGTTTGGCCCGGGGTACCTTGTTAGATGGGCGATTTTAGTCCAGGGTAACTTGTTTGATGTGCGAGTTTAGCCCGGGATACCTTGTTTGATGGACGAGTTTAGTCCAGGGTACCTTGTTTGATGGGCGAGTTTAGTCCAGGGTAACTTGTTTGAAGTGCGAGTTTAGCCACCGACAACTCCGTGTGGCGTGTTTAACCACTGATGACATTAATAACACATGTGTTTGAATGGGATTAACACCCACTTCCTCCACATGTTTTCTGATAAATATAAATATATTTTGTGCGCTTTCAGATTCTTTCTGATACTGTATCGCTACTTGATCAGAGGTGCTTGAAACATTCTTGTTTTCTTGGTGTAATGGGACCTGCCAACTAGTCAGAAGGAAACAGGCCTAGAGGACATAATAAGACGTTGCTTCAACCGGGGACAATGAATTCATATCCATTACTGTGTGAAGTGAAGTGTGTCATTATTCAAGTAAGTGTAAACTGTGGATGGGAAATCCATTACTGTGTACAGTGTACGAACTCAATACAGCGGTAAACTCAATCATGCATTTACTACTGACAAAGTGTAATGTGTTAGTAGTCAAGTAAGTGCAAACTATGGATGGGACCTGCATAATTATCATGGTAATGTGCTATACAATTAAAACAGGGTGCTTAACGCAATAATTCATTTACTACTCACAAAGTGTAATGCGTCGTGAAGGAAACAGGATTTTTCCGGACATTTGCCATCGTTCAGTGAAACAAGAAATCAGTAAGTAACACTACGTTTCGAGATCTGCAATCTGATCTCTTCTTCAGGTAAAAACTAATCTAATACATAATTACAAATTAGGTTAAAATAAAAAAATCTTACAAAAGCGTTGTGGCACGCCTAAGTCAGGAATCACAACCACCATGTTGTTTGTCAACTTCGCTAACTCTATAAACATGCTCTTAATAAAATACTATACACAACACTAATCATTAAAAGGGGAGATGTACGCCCCATACCAGCTCATGTTAATTTTCAAATATTTATGATCCTTTTTCTCAAGAACTATGATACCTAACGAATTGAAATTTTTAGCACTTCTAAAACATACTATTATACACAAGCCCTGCCACTTTTAAAGATTTCCAATCAATATTTTTGGCTTTAGAAATTTTTTAAGGATACTCAATATTTTTTTCAATTATTTGCTTTTAAAAAAAATTTTATTTTTTTTTATTTTGACCTTAGACTTATGAAAGTGGCAGGGCTTGTATGAATAGGTACGTTATATATGATATAAATTTCATGAAGATTGGACAACTAGTTCCTGAGAAAAAGGAACATTTATGTCAAAAAAGTAAATTTTCAGTAATTCACAAAACACTTTTATGTATACAAAAATATGATTGAAAAGTACCTTTTAAAACATTCCTGCTTCATAGTCTTGTTCCTTGGCCTTATCATCATCAATTAGTTTCTTCCTCACCATTCTTGCCCGTTTCCTAGCTTGCTTTGTCTCTTCTTCACCAGCTTTTTCGGCTTTCCTCACTCGGTCCTCATCAATCTGACGTAGGGTATAAACACAGTTTTGGCCTAGCTTTATACCTAGATCATTAAGCACTTTTATTCTGCCTTGACTTCCTTCATTAAAAGTAATAATACTGTCAAAAACACCAAATCTTAGTGTTTGCAGGCCTACAAAATTTAATTTAGGTATACGCGTCCACAACATAGAATTAAAACTTTCGTTTACATTCTGTGTTTGACCATGGAGACATTTTTTAAGCAGGTCTGGTGAAAATAATATTAAAATAATATTAAGTAATATTAAAAAGTGCAAGTTATGTATATTAAAACGCTTAAAACAATATCCTATCGTTCAGAACGTCTTCGATACGTCTGACCACGGATCCGTGCGCCCGACTAGCATGTTTATAATTTTTTAGCATATAAATATAACCCAAATATATATGTATTTATATATCACTGAACTCAGAAAAATCTATACTTTAAGATAAAAATATAAAAAAATATTAATTTTTTTTACAATATAGGCGTACATCTCCCCTTAAAACTGAACTACGGAATACACGTCATAATACGTCTTCATTCGTCTACTAACCACCTACGACTGACCAGAGGGCACTGGCCAATGGTAATCATCATGGCAGACAAAAAAAAGACGGCGGTAATAAAAAGGAAGGGGGACAGGAATGGGCCATTTCGTTATTATTGGTTCATGCGAGATGAACTTCTTAAAACCACATTGTGACTCCGCGTTGGTTTATTACAAATATCTTATCCGTTGTTACTTTTGGTTTTCTCTTTAGTTCATTTTTTAGAATTAGCAACCAAAGCGGCCTAATCTCGACTGATTGGTTGGTCTGCCAATTTGATGTATGTTGCCTCAATTAATTTCCTTTTGAAGAAATGTGGTTCCCTTCTGCAATAATTATTGACCATTTTGAATTATGTTTCTTAGACTTTGCGTTCGTATGGGCTGTTATGAATAAACAATGTTTCTACTGATTGTCTTTTTTATTGAGTTTGCCTTGTTGCTCGACAAGAAAATATATATTTACGTAGTCTGAAATTTCAAAATTATTCAAATAGCGCATACCCTTATAATTTACTTCCGAAGAAATTTTGTATTCCATTGATGGTTTTAAGTTAATAACCCAATCAAAGAAACATTTACATACGTAACTTTAGAAGCGTAATTCGGTCAGAATTGTTATGGCTGTTGTAATGTACTCCACTCTATTACATTTAGGGTATCATAAATGTGTTTGCCTTTTTTCCGATCTAGAAAATGTATAATATACGCAGATCTAAGGAGCCTACTTCTGTAGGTATATTATACAAGGCAATAAACCAATCATTTATTTTGCTATATATTATTATTGCATGTATCTTGTTCTGTACCATACATTTCATAATACACATAACATACTTACAATAAAAAATATGTATAACATACCGCATAGTAATTTAATGTAGTGCAAATATGTATTATAAAGTTCCATAATTTATTTTAGTTATTATATTAGATGATATATGTAACCATATTAATTTTGAAAATAATTCCTTTAATTTTTATTTACATTACTCATTTCTGCTAGTCAAAAAGTATATCTCGTTGATTTTTAAAAGTGTACTTTCTAATAAAATCCCAAACCTGTATCGACATTACTTAGAGTTATGCTTACAAGAATTTTAAACATTGACTATAAATGTATTGTTTTTAATTTACACAGTGAAATAAAATTTGATCTATCAAAAATTGGAAACTTTAAATCATATCAACAGTTTGTTGTATTTCTTAAAAATGCCTACAAATGTCGCAATTCAAATTGCTTGAAGTTAATAAATATGAGACTGGGTTGATGTACACATGGAATTGATATTGTCTGCCTAGCCATGTTATTAGGTTACTGTGACAGTAATTAGTGTGTAGGTTACCTACAACCCCCGCTAATTATTAGTGGAACTATACTAATTGCTACAGTCTAGACATTAATACGTACCAACATTTGATACAGTGAAATTTGGGAGCTTTCACAGCTTAATCTAAATAGTTTAACGATTAGTGGCTAACAAAAGTGGTACTGTGATAATTAGTACAATCTAGATATTAATATATGCTAACATTTGGTACAGTTAAATTGGGAGCTTTTACATTTCCACAGTTCACAGAGTTTAAAAATCAGTGATTTACAAAGAAACTTTAATTGACCATTCCAGTTTAGCAGTAAAGTCAGCGATAACTAACAGGTGTTGATGAATGTGTTATAAATATAATCCATATTTGTACCAATGAAAGTGAAAATTTTCGATTAGTTAAGTTTGAGTTAAAACATGTCACACTTTTCATGAATATAATTGTATATAAAATAACACTTTGGATCCTAAGCGACAGAACAATTGACACATGTGAGCTCTGAGAGTTAATAAAAATTATAAACATACCTAAGTTACTATATTCTAATGACAGAAGTTATATGCAGTTATAAATTATGGCTAGTACTTTGTCCTGTTTTAAGAAAATTGTTTACTCACCTATTCTATAAATTAAAAATCAATCATAAAGCTTTATAATTAACTTATAGTCACTATTTTGAACAGTTTTTTATTAAAACAGAACAGCAAAAATGATTTTAAAACAATAACAGTTGTTCAAGTCATCGAGTTAATAAATGATCAGATGTTAAACGCTGTGTTACAAAAACTTAAAATGTGATAACGGAGGCCGTACAGTTAACACAGTCAATGAAAAATATATTTAATGCAGTTGTATAACAGATTTTTAATTTACAAAATATATTTATACATCAAATTGCGTTATAAATATTATCAAATCAAATCAAATTCTTTTATTGCAAGGACAACATGTATGAGTTGCATAGCAAACGTCAATATTGTACGAGTATATTCTAAAATTTTAAACATTCATACCACATTACCTCATTCAAACATACAGTTTTACAATCACGCATCTTTCATTCCTGGCCAATGAAACCCACTTCAAACATTGGAGTCAGTCATTCCAATTGTGTGGTCTCCCAGTGGAATTAAAAAAACTCATCTGCATTATAAAATGCATGCGACACCAAAAGGCGTTTGAGACGAGCTTTGAACGCCTTGGGCGTTGGGGTAGTTTTTATAGAGTTGGGCAGTCTGTTGAGGAAATTAACACCTGCTTGCAAAGGCAAGCGTTCACAAACTACCGTTCTGTGTCTTCCCGTACGGTAGTTTTCTCTGCCTCGTGTCTCATACATGTGTATGTCCCGGCCTCTGGTTAAGGCACATTTGTACATAAAAAACATGGTTGTTTCTAAAATGTAGAGACACGGCAACGTCAACAGCTGCAATTTCTTGAAAACCGGCCTGCACGACTCTCTGTAAGTGATGTTTGCGATGATTCGAATCGATTGTTTTTGAAGTCTGAAAACTCTCTGGAAGAGAGTGTTTGCACACGCTCCCCACAGAACCAGACCGTAGGACAGATGGGGATAAATTAAGCCGTAATACGCCGTTATCAGTACCTGACTCGAGCAGTATTTTGCTAAAGCCCTCAGAACGAAAACTCCTGAGGAAATTTTGACACAAACGTGGTCAATATGATCATTCCAGGTCAACCCTCTATCAAGGTGTATTCCCAGGAATTTTTAAGAGCAGACTTCGTCCAGTGTGGAGTCCCCCAAGAAAACTGCGGGTTCACTAAGGTTTTCCACCACACGCAAAGAAAAATTCAAAACATTTGATTTTGATGAGTTTGCTGTGAGATTGAGGCTGTTGATAGTGTTGGTCACAGTTGTTGATGTCAACAAAAGCCTGTTGTTCCAAAACTTCACTGGATTTCCCACTGAAACATAGAATCGTATCATCAGCATACTGCACTAGTTTTCCATGCCGAAGTGATGATCCTATGTCGTTGACATAAAGCAGGAAAAGCACAGGACTGAGTATGGATCCCTGTGGGACACCATATTTCAGTTTTATTGGCCTGGACAGTTGATTTGAAATTTCGACAACTTGGGATCTGTGGCTTAGGAATGAGCTAAGCCATTCAAGGGGCACGGCTCGAATGCCATGAGACTCCAGTTTGTCTAGCCTGGAGTCTTAGCCTAGTGTTATGGTCAACGCAGTCGAATGCTTTGGACAGGTCAAGAAACACACTCATTGTGTGTTTCCGATTTTCTATCCCCTCCACAATCATATCAAAAAGACTAAAAACTGCGTCAGTTGTCGATTTGCCCTTTCTGAACCCAAATTGTTCATCAGAGAGCTGATTGTATTTGTCCAAAAAAAGCATTCTTATGAGAAAAAGTTTTTCAAATATTTTGCTCAATACTGGCAAAATTGAGACAGGCCTATAATTATTGATAGACAGAGCATCGTATTTCTTAAATATTGGGACAACTTTAGCGACTTTCAGGAGGGAGGGGAAAACTCCACTTTGGAATGAAGAATTTATCAGTTGGGTTAATGGTCTCACTAAGTGCTTGAAGACACTTTTAATGAAACATGTTGACATAAGATTTAAATCGTTTGATTTTTTGGCTGGGAGCTGCTGAATAATTCGTTTAAGCTCATCCTCAACAACAGGCGCCAACACCATGGAGTGTGTGGGGCTCTGTCTTCGCGAGGGGCGTACTTGAGGTTCAGATGGTCGAGGACTCAGCCCACCAGCAACGGTTGCGAAAAACCCGTTAAAACTGGTTAGCAATCTCAGTTGCATCTTCCTCAAGTTTGTCCCCAATTTTAATTTTGATTTGCTTGTGAACTTTTGTTTTATTGTTAATGATGCTCCAAGTTGTTTTTGAAATGTTTTTGGAATAGAGAATTGATTTAGAGATATCATATGCTTTTGCAGCTTGGATCACTTTTCTGTAAATGCTTTTATATTTCCTAAAAAAAATTTGAAGTTGTCATTTGAAGTATTTTTATAAATTTCCGAGAAAAACTTTAATTTTTCTCTAGAAAACCAAATGCCTTTAGTGATCCAATGTTTGTTGTTTGATTTTTTTTCGCAAACACTAATTTTTCTGGTAGGGCAGCAGATGTTAAAATGAAAATTTAGAGTGTCGTTAAACGTTTTGAATTGCTGCTCTACAGGATCAGATGAATTTAGAAAATTCCATGTCTCTTTAGACAGGGAAGTGTTGAGGTGAGCGATGTTTTCTGGCCTTACGTCTCTTACTGTTTGTGTACTTTTGGGCTCCCTTTCTAATTTTATTCCACTTATTATGACCTCTTGGCCATAGTGGTCGGAAATCGCTGTGTTTACCACAGACACTGCGACACTTAAGTGATTGGAGATGACGTTGTCGATAGCCGATTTAGTTGTAGCCGTAACTCTCGTCGGAGTGTTGACAAGCAACTCAAGGTTGAATGACCTCAATAAATCGACTAGTCGAATGGTGGACTGATGACTTTTGTCCAACGCGTCAATGTTAAAATCCCCCATTACGACGAATTTCTGACGTTGGTTAGTCAGTTTCGTAAGTAATTGTTCGAATTTTGAAAAGAAAGTGTCCTTACATCCGCTGGGAGACCTGTAAATTCAGATCACTAACAATTTAGATTTGTTTGTTTGCAAATTGATTCCTACTGCTTCAAAGTCTTTTTCGGCTAAATCTTGGATCGGAAAGGGGGAGAAAATGATATTTTGTTTCAGAAAAATGGCAACGCCCCCTCCTTTGGAGTGAGGTTGACAAAACGCGCAAGCCAATTTGTAATTTGGAATTTTGTAATGTGCGAGATTTTCCTCGTTAAACCAATTTTCAGTTACCACAAGGGGATCAGTGTTTTGATCCTCGCACATGAGTTGGATTTCTTCCAATTTGTTGGTTGCTGATTGTGCATTTTGGTGAAGCAGTCTTATTTCAATTTCTGGGTGATTATTTGAGATTTTACGATTTTGTTTGTTTTTGTTTGTCAATTTGGTCCTATGAGTTGAAGCGGGGTCCCTAAAAAAACAGATTCAACATGTGATGTTGATGGTCTATATTGTCCTTCAGGCACTGTAGCAAGAGGAGCCATTCTCACCACATCCGCGTAACTATCGAGCTGGAAACCGGTGACCCGGGGCGGAGGTGAGCTGACCAGCGGAGGCGGCGGTGGTGGGGTCTCTGCTGGGGTGGCTGGAAGAGTGTTGGAGCTGGGAGCCGGTTGAGTAGGGGGCACTCCAGGCTGTAGCCCTATCCTTGCACGTGCCGAGAGACTCGCCAGATGGTCCAGAATAAGCTCGGCCAGTAGACACTTGCCCTCAGGCCCAAGGTGCATTCCATGCCCAGTGAACCACCGCCTACTGATGGAGTTGAAGTTGAGTAGATGTAGACGTTTGTGTCTGACACACAACTCTTCCATATAGTTGTTCACCAGGCGGGTTTGTTGGTTCACTGGGTGGCGGGCAGGTAGGTCGTGTCTGTGGGGGACAGTAGCCAGTAACACACTGGCCGGGCCTGTGCGGGTGAGGATGCGCTGCTCGAGGTCTCTAAAGATGGTCTGAGACTCTCCGGCTGCGATGTCGTTGGTACCGGCAAGTATGACGCAGCAGCTCCTAGATGGCGGTGGTGATGCAGATGTAACAGCACCCAGCTTGGCCCCAGGCTTGCAGATACCCGTCACTGAAGTCCTCCGATCCACTCGTTGTTGGAGAAGAGCTGCTAGACCACGCGCGTGGCTGTCACCCTCGATCACCACTGAGCTGAAATCCAAGGTTTTTCGTGACCCCATGTTGTCTGATTGCAATTGGCTAGTTTTCACTCGATTGTTATTTTTTTGTCTTGCATGTTGTTTCTTCTTTGCTTTGTTAATATTTCTACTATTGGATTTTATATTCTTGTTGACTTCTTGTTTTTCTATTTTCTTGTTTATAGTTTTTGATCGCGAAGGGATTGTATTTTTTTCTTCAGGAAGTACATGATAACGGTTTTGCAGTTTTTTGTGCAGTTTCCTATTTTTCTGGATTGTCCATTCGCCATCGCCTTCTTTGAAGCATTCACAGGTTTTCTTTTCAGCTCTTTGTGCAGGAACTTCCGCTTCAAGAACTTCGATGGTCGTTCTAAGGCTAGCCAGCAAGTTCCGATTTTCAGCGCATCGACTGTCAAGACAGCCGATTGATTCGCACTGATTATATATTAAACATATGAATCTGTACATGTGATCATTTACATTTTCAGTACGTTTGAGCAACCAAGAGGCCAAAGACAAACATTTCCTTAATATAAGAGTGTAACAGGTACAGTGGATAAAGTCTAACATTTAATAACACATATCGCTGCCTTGTTTGGTTATCAAATATGGGAATGGTTGTGTTATTTTGTCACACACTAGGGTATATTCATTGCACATTATACTCAGTCCACAGCGAAGCGCCACATTCGATATCTAATATGCCAAGGATTATCTCCTGACCTACTGCTCTCTGCAGGACTACAGAGTTCTCGACTTGTCTTACAAGTTTTCCCATTGAGATGTGACCTCAGCGCAGCGCCACATTCGATATCTAATATGCCAAGGATTATCTCCTGACCTACTGCTCTCTGCAGGACTACAGAGTTCTCGACTTGTCTTACAAGTTTTCCCATTGAGATGTGACCTCAGCGCAGCGCCACATTCGATATCTAATATGCCAAGGATTATCTCCTGACCTACTGCTCTCTGCAGGACTACAGAGTTCTCGACTTGTCATACAAGTTTTCCCATTGAGATGTGACCTCAGCGCAGCGCCACATTCGATATCTAATATGCCAAGGATTATCTCCTGACCTACTGCTCTCTGCAGGACTACAGAGTTCTCGACTTGTCATACAAGTTTCCCCATTGAGATGTGACCACAGCGCAGCGCCACATTAGATATCTAATATGCCAAGGATTATCTCCTGACCTACTGCTCTCTGCAGGACTGCAGAGTTCTCGACTTGTCATACAAGTTTCCCCATTGAGATGTGACCACAGCGCAGCGCCACATTCGATATCTAATATGCCAAGGATTATCTCCTGACCTACTGCTCTCTGCAGGACTACAGAGTTCTCGACTTGTCATACAAGTTTTCCCATTGAGATGTGACCTCAGCGCAGCGCCACATTCGATATCTAATATGCCAAGGATTATCTCCTGACCTACTGCTCTCTGCAGGACTACAGAGTTCTCGACTTGTCATACAAGTTTTCCCATTGAGATGTGACCTCAGCGCAGCGCCACATTCGATATCTAATATGCCAAGGATTATCTCCTGACCTACTGCTCTCTGCAGGACCACAGAGTTCTCGACTTGTCATACAAGTTTCCCCATTGAGATGTGACCTCAGCGCATTTATAGAAGTGTATAATTATGGTGTAGTTTATCAATTCGCATATAATATAACAATGGCTAGAACATTTCTTTGATCCGGATGAAAATCTAATAGTACAAATTTTTAGTTACGTATAACGTAAACTTTTCATTAAAACCGATCTATATTTGATTGACTCGATAAGACTAATTTGTTAAGAAGAATATTTCCGTTTTTAAGGTTAGATTTCCTGTTGGGACAATAGAAGCCAACTTGAGCTTTGCAAAGAGCGGCAATATAGAGTTAATGTTATTATTAGTGCACTGAATGTTCATAGGCCGGCACTTTCCTTGTAATTTGTAAAAAACGGTCAAGGTTTAAAAGTATAAACCTTAATTTAGAAATATTAGCTAATTTGATATCAGTAGCAATGTAGAGATTGTGTTTTTTACTAGTTCAATTATTGTACACGCGCCGGCACTTTCACGTAATTGGTGAAAACCTTTGAACGGTTATAAGTGGATACCATCATTTAGAAATACTAGTTCCTTTGATATTGGTGACAATATATGGTTTGAGTTTTTACTAGTTCAATTATTGTACACGCGGCGGCACTTTCACGTAATTGGTGAAAATCTGTGAACGGTTATAAGTGGATACCATCATTTAGAAATACTAGTTCCTTTGATATTGGTGACAATATATGGTTTGAGTTTTTACTAGTTCAATTATTGTACACGCGGCGGCACTTTCACGTAATTGGTGAAAACCTTTGAACGGTTATAAGTGGATACCATCATTTAGAAATACTAGTTCCTTTGATATCAGTGACAATATATGGTTTGAGTTATTACTAGTTCAATTATTGTACACGCGGCGGCACTTTCACGTAATTGGTGAAAACCTTTGAACGGTTATTCAAGTGGATACCTTCATTTAGAAATACTAGTTCCTTTGATATCAGTGACAATATATGGTTTGAGTTATTACTAGATCAATGATTGTACCCACTCTGGCATTTTCATCGTATTAGTGCGTTTTCATCAATTAGTACAGAACATATATTATCAAGAGTTTTTCCATGGACATTATCAATAACAAACAGAGCGACAACGCATATCTTGTATAAAAATCAACATATTTAATTCGTGTGCGGATCAAATTGAATAAGAAAAAATACCACACATATTTTGTCATTCGTTCAATCATATCTGAGTCCTGAACGAATCATATTCCATAAACTAAACACCACAATTTATAAAAATTACATGTAATACCTTTATTTTTTGCCAAAAGTGTTGAAAAATGCGTGTAGCCTCTAGCCACTTTTAATGGGGTTTGCGTAAAGTAAACTTCATACGAATTTTAAATAACAAAATAAATCAAAATATTTTAACCTGTAACCTATTTAAATAATTATTATTAATACAGTTTAAGACAGATATATATAAACTGTATTATTATTAAATGTAGTTATTATATTTTTAACCTATTTTTATTACATGATTTTAGATAGTAGTGTGTGTTATAATATTCTCTAAGAATCTATTAAACGTTCAGCCTAAAACAAGTGTATTAATACAAAACGTCTAACAACTAAAGTTGAAGCTCAATGTATCAGAAGTTTTAAACCACTCAGTAATTACGACAGTTATTATTGTTGAGGTCAATCAAATACAACCAAATAGTTATCAACATTAACAGTAAAAGAGAGACTACAATAATGCCAGATATTAAATCACAGCGTTTATTTGAACTGAACACGTGAATTTTCATGGGAATACGAAAATCTAATAAATATTAATTCTAACTGTACATTTTGAAAAATGTATTTAACTCCTAGTGGAGTTCTGTTGTATTGTCAAGTATTTGGTGGTTTTCCTATGAAGTTCGTTATTGAAAAATACGAAGAAACAAGTTTGAAGTTTTTCATCCTGGTATTTTGAGGAGATAGTCAGCAGTACAGTAAGACACGATATAAGTTTCAATGTTTCACAAAAAATGTTTAACTTTTATTTTCTATAACATAATTATGTAACGGACTTTTACATATAAATACATAGTTCATTTTATGTTAAGTACCGAGAATATGGCATGACTTCTGAAGTACGTGTCGTGTTTTGTTCAATTTTTTTGATGCGAGCTTAGATACTTTAATCAATATAGATAATGAAGATAGTTGTTTTGGAAAAATGCACATATACCGTAATATATATATATATATATATATATATATATATATATATATATATATATTTTTTGGAAACAATTGTTGTACGTTGGAAAACTAGAAAAATCGTCTCTTATGCATAGGCAACTTTTGTTCCAGTATTATAAGATATGAGTAAATATTAAATGTTAAAGAAGCAACTCTCAACACAAGTAAGTATCTCGGTAAAAGTAAACGTTTACCCCGAGGTAAATGTTAAATATTTTGACGAGATAGCCTTTCGTCTCACCTTAGACGCAGTTACCAGATTTATCGTATAAAATGTTAAAGAAGCAACTCTCAACACAAGTAAGTATCTCGGTAAAAGTAAACGTTTACCCCGAGGTAAATGTTAAATTTTTTGACGAGATAGCCTTTCGTTTCACCTTAGACGCAGTTACCAGATTTATCGTATAAAATGTTAAATCAGCGCAGGCTTGACTCCATTATTTAAAAGAATGTATAAATATACGACTTAAAATTTTCATTTACGAATCTCGTTCTGTATTACTTTGGTGCAGCTGTATTTCCTCTACAAGACGCAGTTACCAGATTTATCGTATAAACTGTTAAATCAGCGCAGGCTTGACTCCATTATTTAAAAGAATGTATAAATATACGACTTAAAATTTTCATTTACGAATCTCGTTCTGTATTACTTTGGTGCAGCTGTATTTCCTCTACAAGACGCAGTTACCAGATTTATCGTATAAACTGTTAAATCAGCGCAGGCTTGACTCCATTATTTAAAAGAATGTATAAATATACGACTTAAAATTTTCATTTACGAATCTCGTTCTGTATTACTTTGGTGCAGCTGTATTTCCTCTACAAGACGCAGTTACCAGATTTATCGTATAAACTGTTAAATCAGCGCAGGCTTGACTCCATTATTTAAAAGAATGTATAAATATACGACTTAAAATTTTCATTTACGAATCTCGTTCTGTATTACTTTGGTGCAGCTGTATTTCCTCTACAAGACGCAGTTACCAGATTTATCGTATAAACTGTTAAATCAGCGCAGGCTTGACTCCATTATTTAAAAGAATGTATAAATATACGACTTAAAATTTTCATTTACGAATCTCGTTCTGTATTACTTTGGTGCAGCTGTATTTCCTCTACAAGACGCAGTTACCAGATTTATCGTATAAACTGTTAAATCAGCGCAGGCTTGACTCCATTATTTAAAAGAATGTATAAATATACGACTTAAAATTTTCATTTACGAATCTCGTTCTGTATTACTTTGGTGCAGCTGTATTTCCTCTACAAGACGCAGTTACCAGATTTATCGTATAAACTGTTAAATCAGCGCAGCTTGACTCCATTATTTAAAAGAATGTATAAATATACGACTTAAAATTTTCATTTACGAATCTCGTTCTGTATTACTTTGGTGCAGCTGTATTTCCTCTACAAGACGCAGTTACCAGATTTATCGTATAAAATGTTAAATCAGCGCAGGCTTGACTCCATTATTTAAAAGAATGTATAAATATACGACTTAAAATTTTCATTTACGAATCTCGTTCTGTATTACTTTGGTGCAGCTGTATTTCCTCTACAAGACGCAGTTACCAGATTTATCGTATAAACTGTTAAATCAGCGCAGGCTTGACTCCATTATTTAAAAGAATGTATAAATATACGACTTAAAATTTTCATTTACGAATCTCGTTCTGTATTACTTTGGTGCAGCTGTATTTCCTCTACAAGACGCAGTTACCAGATTTATCGTATAAACTGTTAAATCAGCGCAGGCTTGACTCCATTATTTAAAAGAATGTATAAATATACGACTTAAAATTTTCATTTACGAATCTCGTTCTGTATTACTTTGGTGCAGCTGTATTTCCTCTACAAGACGCAGTTACCAGATTTATCGTATAAACTGTTTAAATCAGCGCAGGCTTGACTCCATTATTTAAAAGAATGTATAAATATACGACTTAAAATTTTCATTTACGAATCTCGTTCTGTATTACTTTGGTGCAGCTGTATTTCCTCTACAAGACGCAGTTACCAGATTTATCGTATAAACTGTTAAATCAGCGCAGGCTTGACTCCATTATTTAAAAGAATGTATAAATATACGACTTAAAATTTTCATTTACGAATCTCGTTCTGTATTACTTTGGTGCAGCTGTATTTCCTCTACAAGACGCAGTTACCAGATTTATCGTATAAACTGTTAAATCAGCGCAGGCTTGACTCCATTATTTAAAAGAATGTATAAATATACGACTTAAAATTTTCATTTACGAATCTCGTTCTGTATTACTTTGGTGCAGCTGTATTTCCTCTACAAGACGCAGTTACCAGATTTATCGTATAAACTGTTAAATCAGTGCAGGCTTGACTCCATTATTTAAAAGAATGTATAAATATACGACTTAAAATTTTCATTTACGAATCTCGTTCTGTATTACTTTGGTGCAGCTGTATTTCCTCTACAAGACGCAGTTACCAGATTTATCGTATAAACTGTTAAATCAGTGCAGCTTGACTCCATTATTTAAAAGAATGTATAAATATACGACTTAAAATTTTCATTTACGAATCTCGTTCTGTATTACTTTGGTGCAGCTGTATTTCCTCTACAAGACGCAGTTACCAGATTTATCGTATAAACTGTTAAATCAGCGCAGGCTTGACTCCATTATTTAAAAGAATGTATAAATATACGACTTAAAATTTTCATTTACGAATCTCGTTCTGTATTACTTTGGTGCAGCTGTATTTCCTCTACAAGACGCAGTTACCAGATTTATCGTATAAACTGTTAAATCAGCGCAGGCTTGACTCCATTATTTAAAAGAATGTATAAATATACGACTTAAAATTTTCATTTACGAATCTCGTTCTGTATTACTTTGGTGCAGCTGTATTTCCTCTACAAGACGCAGTTACCAGATTTATCGTATAAACTGTTAAATCAGTGCAGGCTTGACTCCATTATTTAAAAGAATGTATAAATATACGACTTAAAATTTTCATTTACGAATCTCGTTCTGTATTACTTTGGATCAACATTAAGCTAACATTATTGAGAATTAAAATACATTTTACCATAAGAAAGCTTTTCTGTTTTGTTTGTAGCCTTGTGCAGACGTTACGGAAAGCAGTCTGTTGAATTTTTAGTTTTTTATGTGAGAGCGAGCTATAAACTGTTTATTTGTGTATTTTTTATCTGTTACACTGTCCAGCTACTTGTTTTTGGTCAGTGACTTCCCAAGATTTTCATTTATTTTAAACTAGTATGTAAATTATTTTTATTTATTTATTTTCTTTCTAGGCAAAAGGGGTGGGTTTCAAAGAAATGAACGTTCCATAAAAGAGTTAATATAGAATAAACAACTCTAAAAACAATTACACCCTCATTATAAAAATAAAAGTTATAAAGAAAGTAAGCAACACACTTAGTATTTCTAATTTTATAACAGCTACAAAGAGTATAACATAATTATATATTTTTTTATTAATATGTTTTGTTTTAGTTATATATCAATGTTCAGGAAATATTTATTTTAAAATATACCTAATTTATTATGTAACTAAATGTTAATGTCACATTAATAAATTCGCCTGCTTCTACCGCTACAAAACTGCTACGTGATACAAATACTGTGTTACTAAGGGCTTTCCTGCTTTGTATTGAAATGCATATATGTGTGTGTGCGTGTGTGCGTGTGTGCGTGTGTGTGTGTGTGTGTGCGCGCGCGCGCGCGCGCTGTGTGTATATTTATTATTTTATATACTCGTGCTTTGATGACTAGTTCAAATTTTATTTCTAATTTTCCCGTATTACGAATAAAATGTAATTAAAAGTATAAAGTAAAATTAGGAAAAAGATATTTGGATTAAAACGTGACTTAAAGGCAATATTTAATGACAATTGTAATTTTTTCAATGAAAACATAAAAATAAGGAAATAAAAAACAGGACAGTCAATATTATTTCTGGTTCAAAGTACTAATTATAATTTTAACTTTAAACTTTAAGCTTTAAAGTTAAAATTATATTCTAGCAATAAGTATACCAACTATCGGTACTTCTAACTGTTATGATAACAGTGTTTTTCATCAAACACACACTGACAGGAGCTGGAGATGTAAATATTTTGGGCTTATTTCTAATTAAAAAATATTTTCCCTTTAGTGACCTAAACCAATTTCTCAATCATTTTTCAACCAACATGAGACACCAGTAATAAAGTATTCATTGGGACTAAAATATCCGGGAACTGATTTGTTTCTTTTGCTTATTCTACAAATAATGTAAAAAGTGTATTGTGTAATACTAATAGAAAATACAACGGATATCAAATGAACCTAGATATAATAACTAATTACATTTAATTTTTCGTTATTTATATAGAATAGCAAGTCAAAATTTATTTTATAGAAACCAACTTCTCAAGGTTTAATAACATGACTATGATTGTTGGATTTGTACCGTAAATTTAGTTAATTAAATTTCATACAATGTAAATTTCGCAACCTAATCAGCCAGTATAATATAATATTATTTTACATCCAATGTTCCGGAACTAAATTATTGGGCGGAGTAACTACCTAATTGGCACGCGTATGATTTTTTTCTTCTAACCCTTTGTAGCAGCCCAACTACGTAACCGATCAGACCTCGCGCGCTTTGTCCGTAAGTAAAATTTATCTTTTCGTATTATTAAATTAGCCCTTTGATGCCAAACGTATAAAATGAATGTAACGTAAAGTAAAGATGTGAATAGTAAAGTAACTTACCCTTGAAAATCTTTTATTTGCTTGATGGAGATAGATAAAGGTTTGTGGCGTCGTCCTTATGGCGACGAGCACGTTGTTATAAATAGTAATTTGTATCATTAAATGGCTAATACCGTCGCGAATTTGTTTTAGGCGAGTTTACGTAGCTGATGTATCTCACGTGTTGTTTGAATAGATGGCTACCACTTCCTAACTTCTACTCCTCTTCAAGAAATAACCGTTCTTAGACTACAGCTTCAATGTCTCGTGCCAAGACGCCGACACCCGGGTTGTGAGTCTACCTATTGCGAAGGGAAGTGAAATATTATTGTTTTGTAAAGTAAAACGTCGTACGCATAATTCAATAGAACATTGGATATTTTAGGCCCACCTAGAAGATTATACTTTTTAGTTATTATATTCTAATTGGCAGCAACGTGGCATTACATAACTTTTCCTTTACCATCTAAAAGTGGTGCTTTTAAGTTTTCGTAATTAAACTGAACTTATAAGTAAACTTTGTATTTCTAGTATTTATTACTACGACCTCAGAAGTCACCACCCCCATGTGTTATCGTCATACGGTACACAATTTTATTGCGCGACTCTGCTATTGATGTGCCTACTCTGCCATCAACTGGGTGAAACTGAGTGAAAACGCCACAATGCCTGCCATTAAAATAGAATATTTGTCTAAAGATGAGATGGTATTTGAACTGATATCTAGAGGTATTAAATTAAATAGTGACAGTACAGTAAATGAACTCAGAAAGTCCTTAAGACAGTGTTTGAGAAACAATATTTTACCTACTCCTAGTAGCCTATTAAAAATAGACCACAATCAGGAAGTAAAACTTCTCAGTGAAAAAGTGATATTATTAGAACATGGGTGCAGTGAATTGAACATGCTAGTTCACCTTTAGAAATCACCAAATTCCAAGAAAAGTGTAAACATTTAATAAACCATTTTATTTTTAGACAACCAGCTAGAACTAAGTTCTGTACATAGTGAAACTTTATCAGCTTTAAAGTGTAGGCTAGTAAATGTTGAACAACAGTTAGCTAAAAACTTGCTACCTACAGTGAACCTAGAACAGCTTAAAGTGTTAGAAGCCAATTTAAATGAATCATTAGAACAAGATGAGGCTATGGACCAGGCAGTGAAAGAACAAATAGGCCCTATTTCTGTACAACCACCAACAATATCACAGCCTACTGCCAGTACCCCCACTTTGCCTATAATGCCTATTTATAATGCAAACAATGATTGTATTAGTCAACCTATGTCTGGTTTAAATATGTTTAATAAGTTAAACAACCCTGTAGAATGTTATTTACAAAATTTTACAGTAACAAATGGCTTAGTAGTACCTGAGCTAATAAACTTTTTGAAAACTTTGTTAAAACTAAAATGTGAAACTAGCCTATCAGAAAATGAAATTTTAGCATTGTTACCATGTTATGCAAAAGGTCCACTTTTAGCCAAAATAATACAGTGTAAGTCTGTCATGCCAAATGTCAACTATCTACACAGGGAATTAATTAGTGCTTTTATCCCTGTAGGCCTAATTGAAAGACGAGACTAGATTTTAGTTTATAGGCCACAAAGGTTTGATGAGCCACTGTATGAATACATCTATGACATCAAAGAGCTCAGTCAAGTTTTATTGTGTAACATAAGTGAACAGGACTTGGTAACTTGTATAAAAAGAGGTATTAAGCCTACAGATAGAAATAAGTTAATTTTTGAAAACAATCCCAGTTGTTTTACAGATTTGGAAAATGCGTGTATAGCTAGTAACAATATAACATTTAATGATAACTTAAGGGACAATTTAAGTAAGACATATGTTAACAACATGTATTCACCACATGTTGAACTTAGAAAAAGTAGGCCTACTGTCAAAAACCCAAAGTTATGTTTTCAATTGTAATAGGCCTGGTCACTTAGCAAAAAATTGTTTTAGGAATCCAAAAAACTAGTCGATAGGGGAGTGGTATTACACACAACACCTAAAAATATCCCTCCCCGGTTTCATAAGTTTAAGAATAATAATTTTATAAATAGTAATACAGTAAGAAAAGAAAAAACACTATTTTATGAGAGTCTATGGTAAGGTAATTAAAAAATTGGAGTAAATTAAACTATAGAAACCTAATTTAAGACTAAATGTTAGACAGTGTAACAATATGCCTTTAATTGAAGCTATAGTGGGTAAAAATGTAAAAACAAACTGCTTATTAGATACTGGTGCTACAAGAGATATAATTAGTAAAGAATTTTATGATAGCCTATTGTTGAATAAAAATGTTTCTAAATTAATGAAGTCAGATGATAGAATTTTTGCTGCTGCAAATAACACTTGAATAAAATGTTTTGGTTACTGTTATGCTAAGATAAAAATTTCTAAATTTTGTTGGAAAGTAAAATTTATTGTATTGGATAATTTAAAATGGGACATTGTATTGGGAAACCCATTTATATCTAATAGCAAATTAATTTTAGATCTTGATGGGGATTCATGTTATATTTTAAATTCAATTGTAATGAGAAAATAAACTATTGTCAGACAACAGCCTTTTGAACATGAAGTAAACAGCATTGATGTAAAAATAGGGTGCACTAGAGCTGAGGCTGAGATTACAAAACCTTATAGGGGATTTTCCAAATGTTTTTTAATCCAAAATTAGGAGAGGCTCTAGATTTGGAAGTGGAGATTAGTTCTAAATGACCCCACACCTGTAAATATTAGGCCTTATTTTATGAGCCCTCCTACTGTAAATAAGATGAAAACAATAATACAGGAATTGGTTGGACCAAGGAATAATTGAACCCAGTACTTCAGCCTACTCCAGTCCAGCCTTTTTAACCAAAAAGGACAGACTTGTAGTCAATTATACCGAATTAAATAAAAAAGTTACAGAAAATTGATTTTCCCATTGGTGATTTAAAATAATTATTATCAACATCTTAGTGGAGCCAAATATTTTTCAATAATAGATTTAAGAAAAAGTTTTTTGCAATGTCCATTATCACCTGATAGTCAAGATCTTACCTCATTTAGCACTATATTTGGTAAATATAAATTTAAACGAGTACCCTTTGGTTTACATGTTGGTAGTGCTGTATTGTCCGCCTATCTGGATAAAGTCCTAGACAATATAAAATTTAAATATGTGATAAATTTTTGTGATGATATCTTAGTGTAACAGTATAAAGACCTTGATTCGCATTTAGTACATGTCAGAGAGATTGTAAATAGACTAAGCAAACATGGCTTAACGGCAAACCTAGAGAAAGCAAAGTTTTGTTTTGAGGAAATATCCTTTTTGGGGAACTTAATAAAAAATAATACAGTAACTATAGATCCCGAGCGAACAAGGAGTATAAGAGAATTTATGCCGCCTAAGAAACGCCTAACAAATTTCACAGTTTTTAGGTATGACCAATTTCTTTTCAAAATTTTTATAAATAATTATGCCGAATTATGTAATCCTTTTAAATCGTTTAAGAAGGAAAAACGCTAAATTTGTTTGGACAAGTGAATGTCAAGATTCGTTTGTAAAGTTAAAGAAGCTATAATGAATCCTCCTGTACTCCAGTTAGCCGATTTTTCAAAGCAATTTATAGTAATGGACAGATGCTAGTGGAATAGCCGCAGGTGGTTGTTTGTTACAGGAAAACGACCAAAATGAAATTAATGCCAATAGCCTATTACTCTAGGAAATTTACTGATGCCGAATTAAAATATACTGTTTATGAAAAAGAAGCTTTGAGTGCACTAATTTGCATAGAAAAAATGGCACGAATTTTTAGAAGTAAGAACCTTTAAATTAATAACTGATAACCAAGCTTTATCCTATGTCCTCAATCACAAAAGGAAGGTAGGAAGACTTGCCCGGTGGATCGAGAGGATTTTGAATTTGCCATTTGAGGTGGAATTTAAAAGTTCCACCGATAATGCGCTGGCAGACGCCCTTTCACGTATGTTTGAGGGCGAGTCGACGGGAACAGCTGATCCGAGCCCCAGTGACTGCCGGAACGGTCCAGACCAGGATAAAAAATAGATTATCGATTTCCTTCTGCCATTCAAAACTCCTCCCGAAGGCAAACATGTAAACGAACATCTAATGTAAAGCCTAAAATGCAGATAAATAATAAGTGCAATAACAAGGATAATTTGTGGTTGTTAATTAATGATTTGCCATTAGCGTTTAAATATTTAGAAAAATATCAACTTCAAGATAAAGAAACTCAGCAAATCAATTCAATCTGTAAAAAAGCAATAGTAACAATTTTTATGTATTTTATAAAAAACAATTTACTGATGTACAAAAGGAATGTAAAAAGTAAGAGTAAGATATTTTTGCCTGTACAGTTAATTGATATTAGTATATGAATTCTTCCACAGTTCTTTAATAGGAGGTCATTTAGGCATTGCTAGAACGCAAAGAAAAATTAATCAGTATTTTTTATAGACCTGATTTAGACGAAATTATAAAGGCAAAAGTGAAAACATGTAATGTTTGTAAAATGAGTAAAGTTGTGCCAAAGAAAATATGAAGGCGAATTAGTATCTGTGCCATTTTAAGAACAATATGGATTGTTTATTCATAGATCTTTTAGGTCCCTTAGTGAGAACTAGAAACAGCAATGTATATTTACTTGTAGTTGTAGATGCCGCCAGTAAATTTCTATGGCTAATCCCTTTTGAGGGAATGTAAGAGTGCTGAAAATATGTATTAAATTAGACCGCATAATTTTTAACAACTTTTCTGTACCTTAAAATAATAGTGTCAGACAATGCCGCATATTTTACATCACTGTATTTTAAGAAGTTATTATTTAAGAATTTTATTGAAACACCGTAGACTAGCGCCTTACAGGGCTAATGGAAATCAATCAGAAAGGCATATTAGAAACATATCTACATTATTACGTAGTTTCTATCACAACTGTCATAGTAAAATTGGGATAATGACCTAGGCTATATACAATTAAGTTTAAACACCGCCCATAATGAAAGCACAGGTTTTGCTGCCTTTGATTTAATGTTTAATCATTCCTGTAATAATGCTTTATCTAATTTATGGAAGCTAAATGATCTAATTGGTGAGAATTTGTCCAAGGAAACTGTTGTAAACAATTTAAAGAGAGCTGTGGTGAATGTAAAAAGGAGTATAGCACATAACAGTAATAGACAAAAGTACTCAGAGCAAAATGTAAAACATCCCTTTAAGTTGCATTCCTTAGTATGGATTAGAACCCACTATTTAAGCAATAAGGTAGAAAAGTTTTGTGCAAAATTAGCACCAAAATATGTAGGAATTTATAGAATTTTTTTAAGCCCTGTAACTTGTATTGTACAACACACTGAAAATGTTTTGAATGTAAAAAAGGTTCATATTGTAGATTTAAAATTAAATTAAGACCTGTTCTGTATAAAAAAAAAAAATTGTTGTAGCATCCCTAGCTTAAGGAACCACTTGCTGCCAAATTTAAAAGATAAGATAAAATCCAGGAAGTTAACTGTTTGGTGAATTCTTAACGAATGTGTCAATGGAAATAAAATATAGAAAAAGAATTTGTAAATAGACTTAGTATAAAGAAATGAGACAAAGTTGATCCTGACTGTTTGTAATGAGGGAATCAAATATGAAAAATTGTCTGTGTTTTGTATGTATGCCGAAATGTTGAATTTTTGAATTTTGTAGATAAATATTTGAAGTGTTAAAATTCATGTAGATGTAAGATGTATAGGATGTTGTATGTAAATATATATATTAAGAATGATGCAGTATTAATACGAAATGTGAGACTTAGCTTCTCGTGAGGGGACGTTTCAATCCAAAGTATTCGATCCATATTGGTAACTTGTCCGCAAGTCTCAGGGTATTTAATGGCACAACACTATACACAAAACACTGGTGTGAATGCAAAAAGAAGTATGAATGTGGCGCCTATATAACAAAAACACTACACTACACTTGTTCACGATTTTAATCGCCTTAAATGCCCTTATTCTTGCAACGACCCGCAAATTCTAAAACGCTGCAACGTGCGCTGCATGAAAATAGTTTGCCTAAATTGATTTTCTATTTTGGTCCTAAGCGAGCAGTCATAGAACTGCATTGGAATGCGATCTAGCGGATTTCATAGGAAACTTTTGAAACCCCGCGCTATCGTATTGTTATAGTTGAATTTGAATTTATGTAATGAATAAAAGGTTGAATTAAGTTGGTTATTTAGAATATGTTTAAAAGTAAAGCGGCCAACTACGTTGCGAAATCAAAACAGGGGGGGATATTCTGTACCGTAAATTAGTTAATTAAATTTCATACAATGTAAATTTCGCAACCTAATCAGCCAGTATAATATAATATTATTTTACATCCAATGTTCCGGAAACTAAATTATTGGGCGGAGTAACTACCTAATTGGCACGCGTATGATTTTTTTCTTCTAACCCTTTGTAGCAGCCCAACTACGTAACCGATCAGACCTCGCGCGCTTTGTCCGTAAGTAAAATTTATCTTTTTCGTATTATTAAATTAGCCCTTTGATGCCAAACGTATAAAAATGAATGTAACGTAAAGTAAAGATGTGAATAGTAAAGTAACTTACCCTTGAAAATCTTTTATTTGCTTGATGGAGATAGATAAAGGTTGTGGCGTCGTCCTTATGGCGACGAGCACGTTGTTATAAATAGTAATTTGTATCATTAAATGGCTAATACCGTCGCGAATTTGTTTTTAGGCGAGTTTACGTAGCTGATGTATCTCACGTGTTGTTTGAATAGATGGCTACCACTTCCTAACTTCTACTCCTCTTCAAGAAAATAACCGTTCTTAGACTACAGCTTCAATGTCTCGTGCCAAGACGCCGACACCCCGGGTTGTGAGTCTACCTATTGCGAAGGGAAGTGAAATATTATTGTTTTGTAAAGTAAAACGTCGTACGCATAATTCAATAGAACATTGGATATTTTAGGCCCACCTAGAAGATATACTTTTTAGTTATTATATTCTAATTGGCAGCAACGATGGCATTACATAACTTTTCCTTTACCATCTAAAAGTGGTGCTTTTAAGTTTTCGTAATTAAACTGAACTTATAAGTAAACTTGTATATTTCTAGTATTTATTACTACGACCTCAGAAGTCACCACCCCCATGTGTTATCGTCATACGGGTACAGATTATTAGTCTGAAAATTCTCAGAGGTATTAACAAATTATTTATGTTCAAGTAAAAAATAATGGACTACCATGAGGTATGGTTAATAAAACTCCAATGACGGGTTTTCGTAATATAATATGATATTTATTTAAATTACACGTTTCTAAATAATATTTTTGTGTTGACTTTTGAGATATATAATAGTAATAAATATTGAGAAATTATGTTATACCGCACATAATTGATATAGACTAAAATCGATGACTGTAGACAGTTATACGCTCTACCCTAATCAAGGAGAACTTTCTTAAACTCTGAAGGAGAGAGTTTGTAGAGTGGGACTCGGAGGTTATGTATGTAACGTCAATATGTACCCCACTCTGCGTTGCGGTGACGCCAGACACTGTCCTAAAGCAACACAACCTGCTGCTGTGCCGGTAGTCAATGTAACGTGTAACGCACAGTCTGCGAGGACCATCAACACAAGCCAAGTAACCTCAGAGTTGGTGACGCCAGACACTGTCCTAAAGCAACACAACCTGCTGCTGTGCCGGTAGTCAATGTAACGTGTAACGCACGGTCTGCGAGGACCATCAACACAAGCCAAGTAACCTCAGAGTTGGTGACGCCAGACACTGTCCTAAAGCAACACAACCTGCTGCTGTGCCGGTAGTCAATGTAACGTATAACGCACAGTCTGCGAGGACCATCAACACTAGCCAAGTAACCTCAGAGTTGGTGACGCCAGACACTGTCCTAAAGCAACACAACCTGCTGCTGTGCCGGTAGTCAATGTAACGTATAACGCACAGTCTGCGAGGACCATCAACACTAGCCAAGTAACCTCAGAGTTGGTGACGCCAGACACTTTCCTAAAGCAACACAACCTGCTGCTGTGCCGGTAGTCAATGTAACGTATAACGCACAGTCTGCGAGGACCATCAACACTAGCCAAGTAACCTCAGAGTTGGTGACGCCAGACACTGTCCTAAAGCAACACAACCTGCTGCTGTGCCGGTAGTCAATGTAACGGGTAACGCACGGTCTGCGAGGACCATCAACACTAGCCAAGTAACCTCAGAGTTGCTGACGCCAGACACTGTCCTAAAGCAACACAACCTGCTGCTGTGCCGGTAGTCAATGTAACGTGTAACGCACGGTCTGCGAGGACCATCAACACTAGCCAAGTAACCTCAGAGTTGGTGACGCCAGACACTGTCCTAAAGCAACACAACCTGCTGCTGTGCCGGTAGTCAATGTAACGTATAACGCACAGTCTGCGAGGACCATCAACACTAGCCAAGTAACCTCAGAGTGGTGGAGACGCCAGACACTGTCCTAAAGCAACACAACCTGCTGCTGTGCCGGTAGTCAATGTAACGTATAACGCACAGTCTGCGAGGACCATCAACACAAGCCAAGTAACCTCAGAGTTGGTGACGCCAGACACTGTCCTAAAGCAACACAACCTGCTGCTGTGCCGGTAGTCAATGTAACGTATAACGCACAGTCTGCGAGGACCATCAACACAAGCCAAGTAACCTCAGAGTTGGTGACGCCAGACACTGTCCTAAAGCAACACAACCTGCTGCTGTGCCGGTAGTCAATGTAACGTGTAACGCACAGTCTGCGAGGACCATCAAAACTAGCCAAGTAACCTCAGAGTTGGTGACGCCAGACACTGTCCTAAAGCAACACAACCTGCTGCTGTGCCGGTAGTCAATGTAACGTATAACGCACAGTCTGCGAGGACCATCAACACTAGCCAAGTAACCTCAGAGTTGGTGACGCCAGACACTGTCCTAAAGCAACACAACCTGCTGCTGTGCCGGTAGTCAATGTAACGTATAACGCACAGTCTGCGAGGACCATCAACACAAGCCAAGTAACCTCAGAGTTGGTGACGCCAGACACTGTCCTAAAGCAACACAACCTGCTGCTGTGCCGGTAGTCAATGTAACGTGTAACGCAAGGTCTGCGAGGACCATCAACACAAGCCAAGTAACCTCAGAGTTGGTGACGCCAGACACTGTCCTAAAGCAACACAACCTGCTGCTGTGCCGGTAGTCAATGTAACGTGTAACGCACAGTCTGCGAGGTCCATCAACACAAGCCAAGTAACCTCAGAGTTGGTGACGCCAGACACTGTCCTAAAGCAACACAACCTGCTGCTGTGCCGGTAGTCAATGTAACGTGTAACGCACAGTCTGCGAGGACCATCAACACTAGCCAAGTAACCTCAGAGTTGGTGACGCCAGACACTGTCCTAAAGCAACACAACCTGCTGCTGTGCCGGTAGTCAATGTAACGTATAACGCACAGTCTGCGAGGACCATCAACACAAGCCAAGTAACCTCAGAGTTGGTGACGCCAGACACTGTCCTAAAGCAACACAACCTGCTGCTGTGCCGGTAGTCAATGTAACGTGTAACGCACAGTCTGCGAGGACCATCAACACTAGCCAAGTAACCTCAGAGTTGGTGACGCCAGACACTGTCCTAAAGCAACACAACCTGCTGCTGTGCCGGTAGTCAATGTAACGTGTAACGCACGGTCTGCGAGGACCATCAACACAAGCCAAGTAACCTCAGAGTTGGTGACGCCAGACACTGTCCTAAAGCAACACAACCTGCTGCTGTGCCGGTAGTCAATGTAACGTGTAACGCACGGTCTGCGAGGACCATCAACACAAGCCAAGTAACCTCAGAGTTGGTGACGCCAGACACTGTCCTAAAGCAACACAACCTGCTGCTGTGCCGGTAGTCAATGTAACGTGTAACGCACAGTCTGCGAGGACCATCAACACAAGCCAAGTAACCTCAGAGTTGGTGACGCCAGACACTGTCCTAAAGCAACACAACCTGCTGCTGTGCCGGTAGTCAATGTAACGTATAACGCACGGTCTGCGAGGACCATCAACACAAGCCAAGTAACCTCAGAGTTGGTGACGCCAGACACTGTCCTAAAGCAACACAACCTGCTGCTGTGCCGGTAGTCAATGTAACGTGTAACGCACAGTCTGCGAGGACCATCAACACAAGCCAAGTAACCTCAGAGTGTGTCACACTATATATATAAGGATTAAGGACATCTTTGTTAATAAATGAAAACTGAACAGTACGTCATTTACAAGAACATCTAGTTTCATTATTTAGGACGAAACATTCGTAGCAGCAATATGAAACAATTTAATAGTCAGTTAAATTGTTATAGAAATAAAGAAACTCTGTAAAACAGATATAAATGAGCCTTGTCCAAAAATAGTTAACAGTTGATTTTATTTATATTTATTTTGATAATGTAATACAGTATATTTTTATCACTTAATCTTTTTCAGGTTTAAAAATGTATACGGTTGAAGATTCTTGGAGCATTGGAAATATTTTAATTTAATACCACTAATGAATTACAGCACGTATGGCAATACTTAATTTAAATGTGCGAGGCCTTTTAGAATAAAGGATTCCATTTTCAGGTAACTTCACAAATCAATAAATATTTAATTTTATGTAAATATTTATTCATTCGTAAAGTTGACTTTATGTTTATTTAATTCTAATCTCTTGCAAGGATGACAGTCTTCTTTCTTCGGAGTATAATTTCCGTTCAAGAAGTGAACAGTTTAAATATTTCAAGGAGTAAAATTGTTTAGTAACTCATATCTTTACTGTTTTGAACTTTACATGATTGCAATATTTATTTAATTATATTTAAAAATTAAAATTTCTCAAGGTACCGTATAAAACATGTTTGTCTGGTGGTGACCCATAGCAGAAATAAAAAGCGAAGGATCAACATAGCCTGCTACGGGGCAGCCTTACATAAAACATGAGCTAAGAAGGATTATCCGTCAACTGCTTTCATGGATCAACCGAGCATACATGAATAGATGGGTTTATAAAACAGTAAAATGTTAAAAATTATACTCCTCACTTTATTTATCAATAATGCGAAGTGTCAACAATCGTCCAGGATTAAGTTGAAAATAAATAATAAAGGGTGTATGTTAGTGTATTATCATTTTATTGTTATTTATATCAGCTGGAGAATAGCCCTGTAAAGGTTCCGAGGTTCCGATAAAGAAGGTAGATTTATTCTGATCTAATTGTATTGATTGCTAAGTAATTGTAGTATATGTATCTTATGTAGGTTTTATAACCTATGTTGAATTGAACTAATTCAGTTAACAGAAAAATAGAGTGACGTAACGATTTATGGTTTGAACCCACCTCATATACCACACTACCACACTCTTTCTAAAACATACCATTAAACAATACCACTTGGATAGATGATATAACTATTAAAATAATCATAACAATTGAAACCGTCTAGGGATAATCTTATATCAGAAATTGTATTTGTATAATGTATCAACATTATTTAATACATTGTTGCATACAACATGTATGTATTACAATATGCATCATATGTTTTTATCATCACTTCTCACAGCCCTGAAAGTAAGGTGTTAAACCAAATAGGTTATTAATAACCTGATGTAACTAAAATTTGTACAAGACCCAAGTGTTAATGACATCAATCTCGAGTTTTATGCACATTTATCTTTTTTACACGCGTTATAAAGGCGAAAATTCCAAATTCTAATTGCGATCCGGAAATCATAATTTTTATGAAATTAAGTGTCCGTAAAGTCAATAAGAACTCACGTACATTTCATCATTATGGCAGTAATTACATAAATATATATATATATATATATATATATATATATATATATATATTTGGGCTGTTTGAAACTTTATATTTATTAATCGTAAAACTATATGTACCTTATCCTAAAAAAAATAAAACACCAGCAATGATTCTCCTCAGAGATAAGCGGTGAGGCAAAGCTGTCAGTTTGAAGCGAGATAATGAGCTAACGTTGTCGTCTGGCTGCCCTCTAACTGCGGTATTTCTCCTTGAGCGAGAAATTCGTCTTTATATTCGCCACGCGGATTTCCTGAACAGGGACAGGCAGTGAGGCGAGGCTGTCAGTTGGAAGCGAGATAATGAGCTAACGTTGTTCGTCTGGCTGCCCTCTAACTGCGGTATTTTGTTCCTCAGCGAGATATCCTTCTATTTATTCGCCACACAGATTTCCTGAACAGGACAGGGACAGGCAGTAAGGCGAGGCTGTCAGTTGGAAGCGAGATAATGAGCTAACGTTGTCGTCTGGCTGCCCTCTAACTGCGGTATTTCTCCCTCAGCGAGATATCCTTCTATTTATTCGCCACGCAGATTTCCTGAACAGCGACAGGCAGTGAGATGAGGATGTCAGTTGGAAGCGAGATAATGAGCTAACATTGTATCCAAGGTGCCCTCTAACAGCGGTATTTCTCCTTCAGCGAGAAATTCGTCTTTATAATCGCCACGCAGATTTCCTGAACAGGGACAGGCAGTGAGGCGAGGCTGTCAGTTGGAAGCGAGATAATGAGCTAACGTAGTCGTCTGGCTGCCCTCTAACTGCGGTATTTCTCCCTCAGCGAGATATCCTTCTATTTATTCGCCAAACAGAATTCCTGAACAGGGACAGGCAGTGAGACGAGGCTGTCAGTTGGAAGCGAGATAATGAGCTAACGTTGTCGTCTGGCTGCCCTCTAACTGCGGTATTTCTCCTTCAGCGAGATATCCGTCTATATAATCGCCTCGCAGATTTCCTTAACAGCGACAGGCAGTGAGATGAGGCTGTCAGTTGGAAGCAAGATAATGAGATAACATTGTATCCAAGGTGCCCTCAAACTGCGGTATTTCTCCTTCAGCGAGAAATTCGTCTTTATAATCGCCTCGCAAATTTCCTGAACAGGGACAGGCAGTGAGACGAGGCTGTCAGTTGGAAGCGAGATAATGAGCTAACGTTGTCGTCTGGCTGCCCTCTAACTGCGGTATTTCTCCCTCAGCGAGATATCCTTCTATTTATTCGCCACACAGATTTCCTGAACAGAGACTTCAGTGAAACGAGGCTGTCAGTTGGAAGCGAGATAATGAGCTAACGTTGTCGTCTGGCTGCCCTCTAACTGCGGTATTTCTCCCTCAGCGAGATATCCGTCTATATAATCGCCTCGCAGATTTCCTGAACAGAGACAGGCAGTGAGACGAGGCTGTCAGTTGGAAGCGAGATAATGAGCTAACGTTGTCGTCTGGCTGCCCTCTAACTGCGGTATTTCTCCCTCAGCGAGATATCCTTCTATTTATTCGCCTCACAGATTTCCTGAACAGAGACAGGCAGTGAGACGAGGCTGTCAGTTGGAAGCGAGATAATGAGCTAACGTTGTCGTCTGGCTGCCCTCTAACTGCGGTATTTCTCCCTCAGCGAGATATCCTTCTATTTATTCGCCTCACAGATTTCCTGAACAGAGACAGGCAGTGAGACGAGGCTGTCAGTTGGAGGCGAGATAATGAGCTAACGTTGTCGTCTGGCTGCCCTCTAACTGCGGTATTTCTCCCTCAGCGAGATATCCGTCTATATAATCGCCTCGCAGATTTCCTGAACAGAGACAGGCAGTGAGACGAGGCTGTCAGTTGGAAGCGGGATAATGAGCTAACGTTGTCGTCTGGCTGCCCTCTAACTGCGGTATTTCTCCTTCAGCGAGATATCCTTCTTTATAATCGCCTCGCAGATTTCCTGAACAGCGACAGGCAGTGAGACGAGGCTGTCAGTTGGAAGCAATATAATGAGATAACATTATCGTCTGGATGCCCTCTAACTGCAGTATTTCTCCTTCAGTGAGAAATCCGTCTATTTAATCACAATTACGATTTCTTGAGTGGCCTTAATCCTCTTAATGATATGTCTTCTGTATCACTGCCTTGGAAAAATTGAATTTAGCTAGAAAAAGTAATACACATTATATGTCCAAAGTACAACAAATAGAGAAAAATATTTATTAGACGTCGTATTGAAAAATAAGAAATCGACGATGCCTGATGATGTGTCTGTCGCTTCAGAAGAATAAAATACGTTGAGAGGTGCACGTAATGAAATTTGGAATCGAACAAAAATTAGAATACATAGGGATGTAGCGTTAAAAAATTAAAACAAGAGAAGGCTTCGATAGTTTTTTTTTATTAAAACTAAACGGTTACGGACCAGGAGCATTTGGTAGAAGAAGGTTTATACCATTCATTATTGCTGTACTCTTGATAGAGCTGGGCATTTTGTCAATACATTCTATTGAACTGGATCTGAAGTTCCATAACTAGCTAGGACCTTCAATAATTAATTGATGGCAACTTTTAGTATAGTAAGCGTTGGTTTACTGCTTTACAAATAGACCTTGTTTGAAATAAGAATAGAAAAGGAAAATTCCGTAATGAAAGTTAGTTAGTCAGATAACTATCAGTTGTTTGAAATAGTAAAATAATATAGTTTAAACGTTTATCTTTTCAAATATAGTGAATGTGTATAGTTATGTAGGCTTTAACTATTTTACCTGTGAAAAATATACCACTACACTTTTCTACCACTGTTCATTAAACTATCATACACGACCAAAGACAGATCTTACCTTACTTGGAATCTTTATCCACATTACTCCAAGATGGAACAAATTAAGCCTTTAGATGATTCCATCAAGCGAGAATTACCCACACTACCTCACCTTTCTGCCGTCTTTTGCGTTTCAGTTTTCAAAATCATATAAATAAGTGGAGACAGAGCATAAGATATTTACTTATAGGAGTTTCTACAGATACTTGAGTTGATCATTGGTTATTTTGAGGACCCTGAGATATAATTAGTTATTTTGGAATAGGCATTCTTTGCGATTGCGTCATCTTAAAATAATTCAATCTGGGAAATGTCCATTGCGAGTGGGAATAACTTTACCACGCAACCTCACAGTTCGCCTCCTCATGTTTTATCGAGTCACATTTCTCTCCAATCCTCCACCGCGCATACGAGACTGCGATTCATAGACAATTTTATTCATTAAAGCTTATACATATAAACTACTTACATAAGCGTTTTGTGTATAAACTAATTTGCTATAGTTATTATTGGTTTAATAATGTTTTGATGACGCATTTCCTTTAGTTTCATGTGAACAAAAAACAATCGTAATCGTAATTGGATAACAATATGCACAAACGTCAGCTACATGGAGGCCAGAATGTCGGTGAACTATAAATTCCTTCGAACTCTTCGCATTTTGTAACAATTATTGGATAATAATGAAGGATATATTCAATATTTAAAAAAATGGCGAATAAAAAGTATAAATAGTTAAGAAAAAGAAAATGGAAGGTTAATAATGAAAGTAATGAAAATATATTGCTAAGCATAAAGTTCATTCACGAAAAATTTCTGAGATCAATGAAAATTCTTACATCAATTATTGTATTAATGTTGCTACCGATTTAAAACCCGATTTTGGTTTTAAAATTGCTCAGTTTCATTCAAAATGTAAATGTTATGTACATCTTATCTTCTATGTTTGTTCACCAAACAGATAGTAATAAAATATTAAGAGTAATTCATTAAAAAATAAAATATCTGTTGGCGGAATGGTTATTCTACAAATGGCCCAAAAGCAGCAGCTCATTAGTTACTTGTCTTTCATCATTGATAAATCTTTTGAAATTTATACTTTTCTTGACAAACAAATTTCCAATTGTAAATCCTCTTTATAAGTAGAAAATTAAAACATAGCCAATTATCAACTAATCTCTTTACTTCCCGTTATAACCAATATTTATGAAAATGTTATTCATTCGAGAATTACATAATAATTTAAATAATATTCTATAATTGTCTAAATTAATTGCAAGTTTTTCATATGCATCAACTGTACATGTTAAAGTTGGATCTATGAAGTCTTTGGACAGAAGAGATCTCATATTGTCCGTACTATGTGATCTCTCTGAAGCTTTTGACTATATTGAGCACTCACTCCTTTTACAAAACTTAAGTATTATGGACAGGAGAGATCTCATATTGTCCGTACTATGTCATCTCTCTGAAGCTTTTGACTATATTGAGCACTCACTCCTATTACAAAACTTAAGTATTATGGACAGGAGAGATCTCATATTGTCCGTACTATGTGATCTCTCTGAAGCTTTTGACTATATTGAGCACTCACTCCTATTACAAAAATTAAGTATTATGGACAGGAGAGATCTCATATTGTCCGTACTATGTGATCTCTCTGAAGCTTTTGACTATATTGAGCACTCACTCCTTTTACAAAACTTAAGTATTATGGACAGGAGAGATCTCATATTGTCCGTACTATGTGATCTCTCTGAAGCTTTTGACTATATTGAGCACTCACTCCTTTTACAAAACTTAAGTATTATGGACAGGAGAGATCTCATATTGTCCGTACTATGTGATCTCTCTGAAGCTTTTGACTATATTGAGCACTCACTCCTTTTACAAAACTTAAGTATTATGGACAGGAGAGATCTCATATTGTCCGTACTATGTCATCTCTCTGAAGCTTTTGACTATATTGAGCACTCACTCCTTTTACAAAACTTAAGTATTATGGACAGGAGAGATCTCATATTGTCCGTACTATGTGATCTCTCTGAAGCTTTTGACTATATTGAGCACTCACTCCTATTACAAAAATTAAGTATTATGGACAGGAGAGATCTCATATTGTCCGTACTATGTGATCTCTCTGAAGCTTTTGACTATATTGAGCACTCACTCCTATTACAAAAATTAAGTATTATGGACAGGAGAGATCTCATATTGTCCGTACTATGTGATCTCTCTGAAGCTTTTGACTATATTGAGCACTCACTCCTTTTACAAAACTTAAGTATTATGGACAGGAGAGATCTCATATTGTCCGTACTATGTGATCTCTCTGAAGCTTTTGACTATATTGAGCACTCACTCCTTTTACAAAACTTAAGTATTATGGTTTGAGAGAATCTTTCAATAATCTCTTAAAGTCATATTTAACAGACAGGAAGCAATAAGCTGTTTATACAGATAGATCCTCTTATAAGCATTATCCCTCATGGGAAACCAATTATAAAGTTCTACAGGAGTCTTTTGGGACTATTGCTTTTTCTTTTGTATAGAACTGACGCCGTCAAATATGAGAGAGAGGCAACATCCATTATTGTTTTTGCTGACGACACTACTCCCTCAGTTTCAACAAAGAATTTATTTGTACATTTCTCTGAGTAATTAAATAATCATTAATAGTTATGGTTTTTTCCAATGGATTTATGTTGAATAGTTCAAATATTCAACTTTAGCAGTACTCCACAAAAGTCTTTGACAGCTCTCTGAGACTAGATGATCAACGCAATTCATCGACAATTTCCACAAAATTCTTAAACCTAACTATTGATAGTCATTTAAACTGGAAAGAGTACGATTCTAGATTGGTGATGAAACATAATTACCAGTTTTACTGCTGTTAGGACAATGTATTTAGCAAATATAATCTGAACAGCTTATACCTGTATATATAATAAAACAAATAATATATATATATATATATATATATATATATATATATATATATATATATAAAACTGTGTAAAAAATCATATATATAATTTAAAAAATTATATATATATATATATATATATATATATATATATATATATTAATCTTCAATAATAATTCTTCAATTATTGTAATAAACATTTTCTATATTTCGGCTTAAGCCGTCTTCAGGAAATTACAAAAATTATATAAATAGGGCTATAAGAACAGAATAAACATAAAACATCAACACAGAAAATGAAAAATAAGAATGAATTATGTACAATGGTGAACATATGATTTAATTTTATAAATTCACTTTGTTGACTAAGTCACCTTAAATTTAATCCACTTGGAAATTTTGATTTAGTGACGAGTTGATGGGCTTGTTCCCATGGTTCTCAGACTGTGTGTACTTAAATTTTGTGATATTTTTCTAATTGGTTTCACTGAAAATGTTTCTTTAAAATTTAAATTATGTATTAAGCCATGTGCCACTAAAGGTTGCTCTGTTTTTTTATGTTTATATGCATACCTGTGCCCAGTCATCCTTGTTCTAAGAGAATTTATCGTTGAACCAATATAATCTTTAGGGCATAACTTGCACTGAAATTTGGTAAACAATATTTTTTGATTCAACATGTTAAGTCTTCAAATATACTGTATGATTTTTGTGTAGAACTACTTGTAAATGTTTTTGAAGTAGAGCACATGTTGCAAACTAAACACCTGGGTTTATTGCAAGGATGTGACCCACAACTGTCATGTTTTCTTGGTCTTTGTGCTTAGGTAATTTTGGATGGACTAAAATATCTTTCATAACTGGTGGTTTTCTAAAACTTATTTTTGGAATGTATTTGAACATGTTTTTAGTTGAAGCAGAGCTGTCCAATAAACTGTATGCTACTCGAAGTATATTGTTAATTTTATAAAGTCCTGGGTGGTATTTTGTTAAAAACTTTGGATCATTATTGTCAAATTTAGATTTACTTGTTCCAATTGATAGTGATTTAGTGTTCAGTTTGTTTAAAAGTTTTCGTGGATAACCCCTTTTGGAAAATGCTGATAATAAATTATCAATTATATTGTTCTAAGTGATATTTGTCACTGCATAAATTTTTGGCTCTTTTAGCTAAACTCTTAGGAATGGCTTTTTTTGACATGGGACGGATGACAACTGTCATAATGTAGGTATTGAAATGTGTTGGTGTTTTTTATATTGATCTTTAGTTTTCAAACTTCTGATTTTCAATAAAATATCTATATCCAGGAAACTCACAATTGAATCAGATATCTCCCACGTAAATTTTAAGTTGACATAAAGTGTTCAGTGATTGTAAAAAATGTAGCAATTGTTCGTTACTATATGTCCATATCATGAAGATATCGTCAATGTAACGTTTCCAAAAATATGGGTTTGTATGTTTGTGTTTCTAGAAAATCATGTTCAAGCTTGCCCATGACAAGATTAGCATAAGAAGGAGCCATTTCTTGTTCCTATGGCTGTCCCTTTTTGCTGTAGATAAAAGTTATTTTGAAACCTAAAGCAATTCATAGTTAGAATGAAATTTATTAATGTTAACAAGAAAATCTGACGAAGGAAGCGTATTTTTGGGACGTTTGTTTAAGTAGTATCTAACTGAATCAATTCCTTGTTGGTGTTCAATATTTGTGTACAATGATTGAACATCGATTGTTACTAATTTAGTATTTTCAGGAAGAGGTTTGAGCTACATTTTTTTCACAAGATGCAAAAGATCATTACTATTTTTCACAAATGAAGGAAGGTTAGTCACAAATTCTTTTAAATGGTCATCAACAAAAGAAGAAATTCTCTCAGTTGGAGAAGATATTGAAGCTACAATTGGTCTTCCTGGTGGATTTGAAATATTCTTTGTGGAATTTTGGGCAATATGTAGAATGTTGGTGTTTTCGGAGATTTATTTATTAGTAAGTTGATGGAATGATCACTTAAGTTTTCTTCTAAGGCATTTTTCTTTATGTAAATTAGATATTTTTGAACAAAATTCTTCATTAAGATCTCTATTTAAAATTGTATAAGTAGTTGTGTCACTCAGTTGTCTTTTTGCTTCAGCAATATAATCCTTTATATTCATTATTACAGTCATATCCCCCTTGTCAGCAGGAAGTATTATTATGTCCTTGTTATTTTTTAAAGAATTTATAGCTTTTTTGCTGCAGTTTTGTTAAATTATTGTTTTTTGGTAGAGAATCTGCAAATGAAGGATCAGAAATGTTAGAAATAATTGTATTTAAAAACTGCTCTATAGGGTGATCTGGATTCAAAGCTGGGGGATCCCAGTCTGAAGGTGGCTTAAATTTCAAGAGAGATTTGTGAATCTTCTCATCTGCTTCTTCATTTTGATTGTTATTTAAAAAATAATGCTTAATTCTAACTTTTCTTGAAAACTCTAACGCATCAGAAACCAATTTTATGTGGTCGAATTTTGGAGTTGGTGCAAAGTTAAGCCCTTTGGTAATAACATCAATTTCATTTTGTTTCAAAAGTGTAGTTGGATAAGTTAATATAGTTTGGTTTTTGGTAAATTGATATCTTTTAGATTCAAAACAATCATCTATGTTTGTAGTTGGTTTCCAAGTCATCAAAAAAGTGATGAAAATATTCAATATAGGCATTATTAATTGAGTCATTTGATGGTAAGGGTTCCATTGAAGAAGCTGGTTTTAAATGTGTGACGGTTGTTACAACTCATTGAATTATTTCGTAAAGCTGACAGTTTTTTAAAAAAGTTTTTCTGATTTCTTAGACATAAAATGTATTGTTGACAATCGTAAAGTTATTGATAATTTGTGAAACACTGGAAATTTTTCCATTATTAATTCATGGTATTTTGATAATTCACGTCTATGCAATTCTGCTTGTTTTTTGTAAAGGAGGTATACTGTGTTGGTTAGAAATTATGTTTGTGTTAGTTGCTACCCCTTTAATCGATTTATGCATATAATTTGGAAATCCAGACAATAGGAAATTTCAATGTCAGTCCATTTGGTATCAAACCTGAACTTAAGCAAGCACCTAAAAAGAGGATATGGCAATAGCAGTTAGCTAATTTCATAGTGTGGAATTCAAACTGTTTTATCCAATATTGCTGTAATGTTTCTGTGTTTGACATTTTTTGCAACAAGAAGGTAAAGTACAATGTAACAAACAAACAAACAAAATTATAACAAGTACGTAACTAACCAGAAACGAAGACAATAGAAGAAAATATGTGTCAATAGACTTTCCTTAGTGTCTTGAGGATTATTTGCCTTGGGCTTATATATTAATCTTCAATAATAATTCTTCAATTATTGTAATAAACATTTTCTATATTTCGGCTTAAGCCGTCTTCAGGAAATATATATATATATATAGGTAGGTGGTTGGTCGACGAATGCAGACGTATTTATGACCTGTATGCTGTAGTTCAGTTTTAATAATTAGTGTTGTGTTTAGTTTTTATTAAGTGCATGTTTTTGAGTCAGTGAAGTTGACACAACATGGTGGTTGGGATTCCTGACTCATGCGTGTTCCAATGCTCTGGTATGATTTGTTTATTTTAACCTAGTTTGTTATTATTTGTTAGGTTCGTTATTTACCTTAAGAACGGATCATATTTCAGATCTTGAAACGTAGTGTTACTGATTTTTTGTTTCCCTGAACAATAGCAAATGTCCGGAAAAATCATGCTTCCTTCGCAATCGTTCCAACTTCAAAAATAGTCTTCAAACAAAGAATGTAATGTAGCATTAGATTTTAACAATTTTAATATATTGAATTAACAAATTGTATGTTTATTGAGCTAAGCTTAACATTGTAAACCAACATTATGCTATAAATGAATTGAAATTAAAACGATAAATTTGTGTGAGAATTTACTTCAAGGAATTCTTACAAGGATTCTTTTCCATCATAAAATTCAATTACAGCGTTGTGTGGAGAGTTGTGGACTGGCCGAATAAAAGAATCACTGAACACATTACCCACACTTGAAACATGTTTATAACGAGGGAACGTCAACGATCGCAAAGCTCTGGTGGTGTGAAATTAAAAACATCCACACCTCGGTTTTCCAGTTGAGAGGTTCCCATCAGGGCAGCAAACCACGTGACTGCTATTATAGCCCTGGCCCTGCACCACTCTGTATGCAGTACAATCGTGTATGTTTGCTCTGTCCACGTCGGCTTCACTTTTATGAGAGATTTATATAATTGTTTCAGCCGAGTGTTCAATTTCTCTTTTAAACCCTTTTCGGTCAGTTATAGCGATAACTGTCTTGGTTGTATTTACTAAAATATAAAAATACAATATTTATTTTAGTATAATTTATCTTTTGTATTCTTAAATATTAATTGAATACATAATATATTTCAAACCATATTTAAATAATAAATATAAAAGATATCGGTGTTTGAATATAAGTACTTTTGATATAGTTTGTTGTCTTCACAAAATATTTACATTCCGTTGCAACAAATAATATATATAGCTCAAGTTCTTAAATAAGAAGTAGGAAGATACTAAACAAGTTTTGCATTTCGGCACCGTCTTCAGGAAATGAAACACGATAAATATGGCTATAAGAAAACAGTAAATATAAACATCAACACAGAGAATCAAGAATGAATTATGTAGAATTGTAAAAGTATGATTTTGATCTTATAAATTCAATTTGTTGACTAAGTCACCTTAAATTTAATCCATTTGGAAATTTTTATTTGGTGACGAGCTGATGGGCTTGTTCCATGGTTCTAAGACTAAATGTACTTAATTTTTCTGATGTCTTTCTAATTGGTTTCACTGGATATGTTTCTTTAAAATTTAAATTATGTTTTAAACCGTGTGCTAATACAGGTTGCTCTGTCTTTTTATGTAAATATGATATATGTATAATATATCTACAGGTATTATATTTCTATCCATTAACGTATATGTGTGGCAAGATAGCAACGTGTCGTGACATTCAATGATATAAACTAGATGGTAACATTTTTTATGAGAAAACCTTTATGTCGTAAAATAAAATACCTATCCTTTGTCAAGAGTAAAATATTTGGTACAGGTACATCAGCTAGAAGTGCAATGTAATGGTTGGGCCTAGGATATGCTATCACAGGAGTGATGATTACAATTATGATACTGAGCAAGGAGCTAATGGAAATGGACAGTGATGGAATGACATTAAAGATTTTGTTAGAGCAGACGAAAATAAACAGTTTCATTGGTTCTTAAGGAACATGTCCCAAACTATTATCATACTGCCACATAGTAAATAGTGACCCAATGCTCCACTAACTATGTTTATATATATATATATATATATATATATATATATATATATATATATAAAACAATTTTCGAAACGACCATAACACATAGAATAAACAAATTGGGAAATTTTTTAACATTTATCTTGTGTAATTTCTTAGTATTTTACCAACAACTGTGATAAGTTACTTGGTTCGGTTGGTTAATGTCATACAAAATCTGAATAAGAAAATTTCAATACTCCATGATGTTACATCATAAGTGCATTTACTAAGTAGTATAAGGACTTAATTTTTGAAAATTGCATTCGAAGCCGCGGGCAACAGCTAGTTCTTTTGTGATGACTTTCTATTTAGAGCTCGGCGACCTTCCTGATGATCTGATGTGAAACATTTACATAAAAAATGAAATGTTGTTGAAGTAGCTAGATTTATTTTTACCAATATCTTCTGTTCTCTGCATTTCGATCATTCATTGAACGAATAATGTACTCAACGAACCCTTATTTTGTCTGGATAATAGTGAGATGTAGTGCTTAAATTTGTCGGTGTGTTATTTCCTGTGTATTATACATGTTACATGGAGGGACCAGACCACACGTGTTACAAGGAGATTAGTACATCGTTTCGAGTGTGGATAATAGTGAGATGTAGTGCTTATATTTGTCGGTGTGTTAGTTCCTGTGTATTATATACATGTTACATGGAGGGACCAGACCACACGTGTTACAAGGAGATTAGTACATCGTTTCGAGTGTGGATAATAGTGAGATGTAGTGCTTATATTTGTCGGTGTGTTATTATACATGTTACATGGAGGGACCAGACCACACGTGTTACAAGGAGATTAGTACATCGTTTCGAGTGTGGATAATAGTGAGATGTAGTGCTTATATTTGTCGGTGTGTTAGTTCCTGTGTATTATACATGTTACATGGAGGGACCAGACCACACGTGTTACAAGGAGATTAGTACATCGTTTCGAGTGTGGATAATAGTGAGATGTAGTGCTTATATTTGTCGGTGTGTTAGTTCCTGTGTGTTATACATGTTACATGGAGGGACCAGACCACACGTGTTACAAGGAGATTAGTACATCGTTTCGAGTGTGGATAATAGTGAGATGTAGTGCTTATATTTGTCGGTGTGTTTATACATGTTACATGGAGGGACCAGACCACACGTGTTACAAGGAGATTAGTACATAGTTTCGAGTGTGGATAATAGTGAGATGTAGTGCTTATATTTGTCGGTGTGTTATACATGTTACATGGAGGGACCAGACCACACGTATTACAAGGAGATTAGTACATAATTTCGTGTGTGGATAATAGTGAGATGTAGTGCTTATATTTGTCGGTGTGTTAGTTCCTGTGTGTTATACATGTTACATGGAGGGACCAGACCACACGTGTTACAAGGAGATTAGTACATAGTTTCGAGTGTGGATAATAGTGAGATGTTGTGCTTATATTTGTCGGTGTGTTAGTTCCTGTGTGTTATACATGTTACATGGAGGGACCAGACCACACGTGTTACAAGGAGATTAGTACATCGTTTCGAGTGTGGATAATAGTGAGATGTAGTGCTTATATTAGACGGTGTGTTAGTTCCTGTGTGTTATACATGTTACATGGAGGGACCAGACCACACGTGTTACAAGGAGATTAGTACATAGTTTCGAGTGTGGATAATAGTGAAATGTAGTGCTTATATTTGTCGGTGTGTTAGTTCCTGTGTGTTATACATGTTACATGGAGGGACCAGACCACACGTGTTACAAGGAGATTAGTACATCGTTTCGAGTGTGGATAATAGTGAGATGTAGTGCTTATATTTGTCGGTGTGTGTTATACATGTTACATGGAGGGACCAGACCACACGTGTTACAAGGAGATTAGTACATAGTTTCGAGTGTGGATAATAGTGAGATGTAGTGCTTATATTTGTCGGTGTGTTAGTTCCTGTGTGTTATACATGTTACATGAAGGGACCAGACCACACGTGTTACAAGGAGATTAGTACATAGTTTCGAGTGTGGATAATAGTGAGATGTAGTGCTTATATTTGTCGGTGTGTTAGTTCCTGTGTGTTATACATGTTACATGGAGGGACCAGACCACACGTGTTACAAGGAGATTAGTACATAGTTTCGAGTGTGGATAATAGTGAGATGTTTTGCTTATATTTGTCGGTGTGTTAGTTCCTGTGTGTTATACATGTTACATGGAGGGACCAGACCACACGTGTTACAAGGAGATTAGTACATAGTTTCGAGTGTGGATAATAGTGAGATGTAGTGCTTATATTTGACGGTGTGTTAGTTCCTGTGTGTTATACATGTTACATGGAGGGACCAGACCACACGTGTTACAAGGAGATTAGTACATAGTTTCGAGTGTGGATAATAGTGAAATGTAGTGCTTATATTTGTCGGTGTGTTAGTTCCTTTGTGTTATACATGTTACATGGAGGGACCAGACCACACGTGTTACAAGGAGATTAGTACATCGTTTCGAGTGTGGATAATAGTGAGATGTAGTGCTTATATTTGTCGGTGTGTTAGTTCCTGTGTATTATACATGTTACATGGAGGGACCAGACCACACGTGTTACAAGGAGATTAGTACATCGTTTCGAGTGTGGATAATAGTGAGATGTAGTGCTTATATTTGTCGGTGTGTTAGTACCTGTGTATTATACATGTTACATGGAGGGACCAGACCACACGTGTTACAAGGAGATTAGTACATCGTTTCGAGTGTGGATAATAGTGAGATGTAGTGCTTATATTTGTCGGTGTGTTATACATGTTACATGGAGGGACCAGACCACACGTGTTACAAGGAGATTAGTACATCGTTTCGAGTGTGGATAATAGTGAGATGTAGTGCTTATATTTGTCGGTGTGTTATACATGTTACATGGAGGGACCAGACCACACGTGTTACAAGGAGATTAGTACATCGTTTCGAGTGTTGATAATAGTGAGATGTAGTGCTTATATTTGTCGGTGTGTTAGTTCCTGTGTGTTATACATGTTACATGAAGGGACCAGACCACACGTGTTACAAGGAGATTAGTAGTGTCCCACCCCCACATGCATGTTACCTGAGGGTAGCCAGAATACCTCAATTTCTCTATGATGCGAATATTTTATGTAAAACTAAAATTAGACTTTATCTAAAGTTAAAGTGTTATTAGTTGATAATTTAAAACACATTTAAAATCATGTATAATCATCCGTATTCCAAAATATTTACTGATTGTAAAATATTATCTAGTGATACTCAGATTCATTTAAAGAGAGAAAACGTCTTGTTTCATATTCATTGTTTGTGACAGTTATTAACAGGTAGTGAGATTAATTATATCGTCAAGATAACCGTATATAGTAAAAGCAGAGAAAATTGTAGTGATAAGATCTCAAAGAATTTAATCTGGGACAGAAGCGCCAAAACTCTTGGTACTATTCACTGTAAATTCAGGGTTATTTCTAAAGTGAGTATATCAATTCCACATATGCGATACATCAATATACATTTAGATATTTATACGTTATGATTATTTAGTGGAGTAAACAGTTTTAGACTCAAGAGGTACAATATTATGTTAATAGAATTATGTTTTGTTTAAAATTGATACACAACCATTGACCAGTCTTTTAGTTTCTCTGAATAACTAAAAAATCCCACATGTAAGTAATAATATTATAGTTGGAATTATATTTTATATGTTTCCATACAAACATGTGGTACGTAATGCAAATTGCGCACTAAAACAAAAATGGCTAGCTACTGACTCGTAGAGAGCACAAACTTTATAACCGTATTCATTGTTATGGAAGCGTTGCAAATATGAAAATATTCCATCAGAAGTATCGCTTATTGCTCATTCGGCTTAACGAAACTAGTCCAATGGCTCGATTGATTGCTTCATCCTTTTAAAGGTGTTTTAAATGTTTGTATTCTACACCGTAAGGAAGTTTATTTGTATAGTACGAAGTGATTAGCATTTCTCTGAATGAGAGAAATATTTACGCTCTAGCTTTACTGACAACAGTGATGTAGAAGCTCGGTCTCTGCGTGGGGTCTTGACATTTGGAGATTAACTATTAACTTTAGTTCATGAATTATCATAGAATCACGCGTAAGCTAATTTCAAAGGAAACATATAAAACCTTTGAATAGCAAATATCCACCTATAGCACAAATAAAATATTTTAAATATTGGAATGCTGACATGCAGCTTCAAAGTGATCCAGATTTAATCTAACAAATCATTATTTGTGCCTTCATCTAGAACTGAAGTTGTGACCTATAAATTAGATAGCCAGAGCCTTACATTTTACTATGGAAGAGGCTTGGGCGAAATAAGTTTTATTTTTACCTGTGTCGATATCAAGTACAGTCTGACTTTTGTGGGATGTTAAAAAAGTTCTAAGGGAATCTCCCGCTTTCTAAAAATCAATAGTATCGCTGTTTGACAATCTAAATTTAGCCTGGTCATTGTATAGTATAAATAAATAGTTTATAGTATTGTATAGTAGACATTTAAAATCGATAGTATTGTATAGTGCTTTAAAAGTTGAGAAGGACGAACAAAACATTTTTGAATGATATCGATTTAGAGTCATATTAAATTATAAAGATATTACAACTGTAATACAAGAAGTTGTTTTACAACAGAAAGTTCAAGTTCGGGTCGGAACAAAATGTTTCTTTAACGTTTCCTTCAGTATACTGTGCAAAAAACGTTTACGGTTCATATTGTGGTAATAGAATTATTTGTTTCATTAATTTCCTCTACCTATAAAGCAGCGTAAGTACGTTACCTACGCTACTGAATGTTGTGAGCGTATTTACTCAGATAAATCTCGTTATATTGCAATCCTGGGTTCACCTCGGAATTACATTCATAATGAGAGAGTCCCGGTCACAGTCTTGTAGCAAAATACAAAGAGAATTTCTTAGAAACGACGTTATTATTCTCAGATAATTTACAACAACATTCCTTCTCTTAAAATAATACTACCCATAGAGTATGAATACTACTTTTTCATTATTTAGATGAGCTTATTCTCTACATTTATTTTTTACGTGTCAGTTATTTACTTTGTCAAAGCTTATTTGTATGTATTAAATAAATTTAATTTACACAAGTTTTAATTTTCAACGAATATAATTTAATAAACAAATATTTCTTGTATAATTTTCAAACATTTTCCTCGTTCTGCAAGTATGGAAATAGCGGTAAATCAGTGCCTCAAAACAAACCCGCATTTATCAACTATAGACTAAACTGCCAGATTGGAAAATGTTTATACATTTTTAATATAAAAATTTAAAAATTATATATAAATGTTTTAATGTTTTAGTTTATTTATTTTTATTATTTTATTTTTGTTGACAATTATCGACTGTAAAAATATAAATAATTATGTTAGTTTAAGTTGTGCTAGCCATAGGAATTTAATATTACGGCTAGTAATTCCTGGCAAATGTCTATATTAGTTTAATTGTAAATTAATGGAGGAATAAATTATTTCTTATTCTTATATTTAAAAAATTGTGCTTTAATTTTAAAACCATATTGGTACTTCCGTTAAGATGGGTATATATATATACCTAATGTATATATTTATATTGTACAGTCACTTCCATTTCCATGCCCGCTTTGTTGTACAATAAACCTATAAGTTGTGGAAGTAGCTGGTGAAAATTTGTGTTAAGTTAAATCCACATATCATCATTCCATGTCCAGTTGCAGGATATAATTTGAATTCAAGGAAAGCTTATACAATTTGATATTGAAACGTATTTTATATTGAATAATTCGTAGTTATACTTCGGCAGCTGTATAAAAGTTAGTCAGGATTATGGAGGGTAAATATCACAAGTCTCGCCAGCAATGGTAAGATAATGAGCAGACCTCTTGATTGCAACATTCACGTACACGTAATGAAAGTGAACGACAACTGACGTACAATCAGAGCGTACTGTGATTGTGATGAGGTGCGGAGGCAAGGCACACCGAATTCTCCGGTTACAATATCGCAGCCTTCTCCATTCTAAAGTTTGCCTTCAGTCACGGAATGCCTTCACCAGGGATGTTGTTGTGTTCACGCTTGGATCGAGAGTTCAAACTTTTTAGATACTCTTCCTCACCACCTTAAACTCAGTATGTTGTTCACCAAACTCCTTTCCTTCCCCACCGTAAACGTAGTGTGGAGTTCGCGCGCGCACGTAAAACATAATAAACAATCAAAGAAGGAATATGGATTTTTGAGGATTGATAGAGGATGTGAATACAAATATTTTGTACAGTACATATGAGGTCGTAAAATTTTAGTTTTCGAAAAGATTTTGACTTTGTGAAGCGCCTCCTTGTAGGCAACACATAATGCTGTCTCTGAGATTAGGTCAAAAAATGCAAAGCAGCAGAAACAAAACTTTATTTCCTTTGTAATAACACATAAAAAACTTCATAATATGAATAAGAATATACAAAAATATTGTTACAACAAATGTTCAAAATTTCACCCGTGTGTGTGTGTTGATGAAAATCTGACCTCTTTGTAACATCGACTGTCTTACATTATGAAAGAGTTGGGGTTTGACTTTCACTTCTGCTGCTAAGGCTTTACTTAGACATTCTTCGTACTTTGTATTCACGTAATTAGATTTAGTCTTATATTTGTAGGATCCATTCCCCATAATTTGTGTAATGTCTATAACAACTACCAAGGCCATTTTAATATAATATTAAACTAAAAAGTAGTTTGCAAGGTTAGTTGTGTATACTGCTTAAATCACAAATACTTATAATTCCACCGCTTTCCTGGTTTGGCAAACCGAATGGAAATTTTAATACAATACAAATAAAGGCTGAATGTATGTAAGAAGAGATAACGGCCATCACGTGTAACGTAAAAATATTTAAAATGACATTTAAAGTACATTTGATGGCAAACTAAGGATCTCCAGGCCTTATAGCATAAGAAATCGAGTACAAACTGTAGGACATAAGTAGATCGTATGATTGACTGGGTAATGTAAAATCTCAGGTACACTATGGCCTGTAGTACATGGAATCGAGTGCAAACTGTAGGACATAGGTAGATCGTTTGCTTGACTGGGAAAGGTAAAAACTTAGGTACACTACGGCTTATAGTACATGGAATCTAGTGCAATCCACAGGACAAAGGTAGATTTTATGCATGACTGGTGATGTGAAATCTTGGATAGCATTTAAAAAGTTATATTTGCTTTATCTTAATGAAGTTAAAACATTTCTTTTCAAAGCTTATTTCTGTTTTTTTTCTATATTATTCTCTTTGTGATTAATAGTTTGTCAGCAGGCTACACACAAAATCATTAACACTAAATATCTTGATATTTCAATTTATAATAGTACATCTCTTCAGTTTCAAGTTTACTATTTAATAATTGTATTTTTAATTCATTTTCTAAGAATGTTTGAAGTTTAATATTTTTAATATATACTAACGCGGTTATCAATATTGTTTATTTTAATAGATTTAATTTGTACTATAACCATATATTTTCAAATAGTTTTCAAGCCTTTTCTGTATTATTTTTAAGATTCACTTTTAGTATATTATATTTATATATTTCATTAATTTTCTTATGGATCTTAAAATGTCGTCGAAATATTTACTACATAATATTTTAGATCTGTTTACAACATTTTAGACAGTCTGTATATTTAAATTTTTTAATATATACAGAAGTGGACTAGGGGCAGGCATTACAATAAGTACTTACCATATTTTATGTGACTTCTACAAAATGAGCTAAAAAATCAAATATTACGATTATAATAATAGAAATACCTGCAAATACTCTATTAAGCACCCAAATCTTAGGTTTTGTATTGCATGGTAATAATAATAGAAATAAATTGTCTACTTTGTCATTGTTAACCTTCTGACGTAATATACCACATTTTAAATATATAAATCTCGCAAAGATTCTCATTTAAGAAAGTCACGTTTCCAAATAAAAACCCACAGAGAGAACGCGAGAAGTATAAGTAATTGCTTTTGGCTAAAGGCGTTCTGACTTCTCAAGAAAATGACGCAGCAAAGGAATGTGATCAAGCAAAGGAAGATGTTAGGACACCGACAGTTAATGCAGATTTGTCGCTCACTCCAAAACTTGTAAAAGTTACTGTACTGAAAGGGTTAGGAATTTACAAGTACGGCATTGTAGATTAAATTTTAAGATCATTACGATTGCACTGTTTTAATACAAAATTATTGCCTGGTGATGCCTAGTTGGAATACTGGAACCTGCAACTTTGAATAGGTGGGCAATAATGAAGATAGGGAATAAATTATAGTGCAAGTAGGGTGCCCTTATGATTTCTTTGAATTTACATATGTACATTTTTAATGCACCCCCTTGTTAATTAGAGACACTACGGAGACAAAAATATGTGTTTTTCAGTCTTTTGTACAAACCTTCATAGAAAGTGGTAATAAATAAATGACACTAGAAATATAAAAAAAAACATTATATTAAAGCAGCTTATTTAAGCACAAGTAAGGAGTGAAACACCGTATAACATCGCTCTAACAGGTGATAACAGCAGTGCAGGTATCGAGTGGAACACCGTAACCTCACATTCACAGGTCAATAGCGGCAGTGCAGGTATCGAGTGGAACACCGTAACCTCACATTCACAGGTCAATAGCGGCAGTGCAGGTAGCGAGTGGAACACCGTAACCTCACCTTCACAGGTCAATAGTGGCAGTGCAGGTAGCGAGTGGAACACCGTAACCTCACCTTCACAGGTCAATAGTGGCAGTGCAGGTAGCGAGTGGAACACCGTAACCTCACATTCACAGGTCAATAGCGGCAGTGCAGGTAGCGAGTGGAACACCGTAACCTCACCTTCACAGGTCAATAGTGGCAGTGCAGGTAGCGAGTGGAACACCGTAACCTCACATTCACGAGTCGATAACGGCAGCGCAGGTAGCGAGCGGAACACCGTAACCTCACACTCACAGGTCAATAGCGGCAGTGCAGGTATCGAGTGGAACACCATAATCTCACATTCACAGGTCGATATCGGCAGTGCAGGTAGCGAGTGGAACACCGTAAACTCATATTCACAGGTCAATAGTGGCAGTGCAGGTAGTGAGTGGAACACCGTAACCTCACATTCACAGGTCAATAGTAGCAGTTCAGGTAGCGAGTGGAACACCATAATCTCACATTCACAGGTCGATATCGGCAGCGCAGGTAGCGAGTGGAACACCGTAACCTCACACTCACAGGTCAATAGCGGCAGTGCAGGTATCGAGTGGAACACCATAATCTCACATTCACAGGTCGATATCGGCAGCGCAGGTAGCGAGCGGAACACCGTAACCTCACCTTCACAGGTCAATAGTGGCAGTGCAGGTAGTGAGTGGAACACCGTAACCTCACATTCACAGGTCAATAGTAGCAGTTCAGGTAGCGAGTGGAACACCATAATCTCACATTCACAGGTCGATATCGGCAGTGCAGGTAGCGAGTGGAACACCGTAAACTCATATTCACAGGTCGATGCGGCAGTGCAGTTAGCGAGTGGAACACCGTAACCTCACCTTCACAGGTCAAAAGTGGCAGTACAGGTAGCGAGTGGAACACCGTAACCTCACATTCACGGGTCGATAACAGCAGTGCAGGTAGCGAGTGGAACACCGTAACCTCACACTCACAGGTCGATAGCGGCAGTGCAGGTATCGAGTGAAACACCGTAACCCCACCTTCACAGGTCGATAGTGGCAGTGCAGGTAGCGAGTGGAACACCTTAACCTCACATTCACAGGTCAAAAGTGGCAGTACAGGTAGCGAGTGGAACTCCGTAACCTCACATTCACGGGTCGATAACGGCAGTGCAGGTAGCAAATGGAACACCATAAACTCACACTCACAGGTCGATAGCGGCAGTGCAGGTATCGAGTGAAACACCGTAACCCCACCTTCACAGGTCGATAGTGGCAGTGCAGGTAGCGAGTGGAACACCTTAACCTCACATTCACAGGTCGATAACGGCAGTGCAGGTAGCAATTGGAACACCGTAACCTCACATTCACGGGTCAATAGTGGCAGAGCAGGTAGCGAGTGGAACACCGTAACCTCACATTCACAGGTCGATAGTGACAGTGAAGGTAGCGAGTGGAACACTGTAACCTCACATTCACGGGTCATTAGTGGCAGTGCAGGTAGCGAGTGGAACACCGTAACCTCACCTTCACAAGTCAATAGTGGCAGTGCAGGTAGCGAGTGGAACACCGTGACCTCACATTCACGGGTCGATAACGGCAGTGCAGGTAGCGAGTGGAACACCGTAACCTCACATTCACAGGTCGTTAACGGCAGTGCAGGTAGCGAGTGTAACACCGTTACCTTACATTTACGGGTCGATAGCGGCAGTGTAGGTAGCGAGTGGAACACCGTAAACTCACATTCACAGGTCGATAGTGGCAATGCAGGTAGCGAGTGGAACACCTTAACCTCACATTCACAGGTCAATAGTGGCAGTTCAGGTAGCGAGTGGAACACCATAACCTCACATTCACAGGTCGATGCGGCAGTGCAGTTAGCGAGTGGAACACTGTAACCTCACATTCACGGATCAATAGTGGCAGTGCAGGTAGCGAGTGGAACACCGTAACCTCACATTCACGAGTCGATAACGGCAGCGCAGGTAGCGAGCGGAACACCGTAACCTCACACTCACAGGTCAATAGCGGCAGTGCAGGTATCGAGTGGAACACCATAATCTCACATTCACAGGTCGATATCGGCAGTGCAGGTAGCGAGTGGAACACCGTAAACTCATATTCACAGGTCAATAGTGGCAGTGCAGGTAGTGAGTGGAACACCGTAACCTCACATTCACAGGTCAATAGTAGCAGTTCAGGTAGCGAGTGGAACACCATAATCTCACATTCACAGGTCGATATCGGCAGCGCAGGTAGCGAGTGGAACACCGTAACCTCACACTCACAGGTCAATAGCGGCAGTGCAGGTATCGAGTGGAACACCATAATCTCACATTCACAGGTCGATATCGGCAGCGCAGGTAGCGAGCGGAACACCGTAACCTCACCTTCACAGGTCAATAGTGGCAGTGCAGGTAGTGAGTGGAACACCGTAACCTCACATTCACAGGTCAATAGTAGCAGTTCAGGTAGCGAGTGGAACACCATAATCTCACATTCACAGGTCGATATCGGCAGTGCAGGTAGCGAGTGGAACACCGTAAACTCATATTCACAGGTCGATGCGGCAGTGCAGTTAGCGAGTGGAACACCGTAACCTCACCTTCACAGGTCAAAAGTGGCAGTACAGGTAGCGAGTGGAACACCGTAACCTCACATTCACGGGTCGATAACAGCAGTGCAGGTAGCGAGTGGAACACCGTAACCTCACACTCACAGGTCGATAGCGGCAGTGCAGGTATCGAGTGAAACACCGTAACCCCACCTTCACAGGTCGATAGTGGCAGTGCAGGTAGCGAGTGGAACACCTTAACCTCACATTCACAGGTCGATAACGGCAGTGCAGGTAGCAAGTGGAACACCGTAACCTCACATTCACGGGTCAATAGTGGCAGTGCAGGTAGCGAGTGGAACACCGTAACCTCACAATCACGGGTCGATAACGGCAGTGCAGGTATCGAGTGGAACACCGTAACCTCACCTTCACAGGTCAAAAGTGGCAGTACAGGTAGCGAGTGGAACACCGTAACCTCACATTCACGGGTCGATAACGGCAGTGCAGGTAGCAAATGGAACACCATAAACTCACACTCACAGGTCGATAACGGCAGTGCAGGTAGCAATTGGAACACCGTAACCTCACATTCACGGGTCAATAGTGGCAGAGCAGGTAGCGAGTGGAACACCGTAACCTCACATTCACAGGTCGATAGTGACAGTGAAGGTAGCGAGTGGAACACTGTAACCTCACATTCACAGGTCATTAGTGGCAGTGCAGGTAGCGAGTGGAACACCGTAACCTCACATTCACAAGTCAATAGTGGCAGTGCAGGTAGCGAGTGGAACACCGTAACCTCACATTCACGGGTCGATAACGGCAGTGCAGGTAGCGAGTGGAACACCGTAACCTCACATTCACAGGTCGATAACGGCAGTGCAGGTAGCGAGTGTAACACCGTTACCTCACATTTACGGGTCGATAGCGGCAGTGCAGGTAGCGAGTGGAACACCGTAAACTCACATTCACAGGTCGATAGTGGCAATGCAGGTAGCGAGTGGAACACCTTAACCTCACATTCACAGGTCAATAGTGGCAGTTCAGGTAGCGAGTGGAAACACCATAACCTCACATTCACAGGTCGATAGCGGCAGTGCAGGTTAGCGAGTGGAACACTGTAACCTCACATTCACGGATCAATAGTGGCAGTGCAGGTAGCGAGTGGAACACCGTAACCTCACATTCACAGGTCGATAGTGACAGTGCAGGTAGCGAGTGGAACACCGTAACCTCACATTCACGGGTCAAAAGTGGCAGTGCTGGTAGCGAGTGGAACACCGTAAACTCACATTCACAGGTCGATAGTGACAGTGCAGGTAGCGAGTAGAACACCGTAACCTCACATTCACAGGTCAATAGTGGCAGTGCAGGTAACGAGTGGAACACCGTAACATCACATTCACAGGTCGATAGTGACAGTGCAGGTAGCGAGTGGAACACCGTAACCTCACATTCACGGGTCGATAGCGGCAGTGCAGGTAGCGAGTGGAACACCGTAACCTCACATTCACAGGTTGATAGTGACAGTGCAGGTAGCGAGTGGAACACCGTAACCTCACATTCACAGGTCGATAGGACAGTGCAGGTAGCGAGTAGAACACCGTAACCTCACATTCACGGGTCAATAGTGGCAGTGCAGGTAGCGAGTGGAACACCGTAACCTCACATTCACAGGTCGATAGTGACAGTGCAGGTAGCGAGTGGAACACCGTAACCTCACATTCACGGGTCGATAGCGGCAGTGCAGGTAGCGAGTGGAACACCGTAACCTCACATTCACGGGTCAATAGTGGCAGTGCAGGTAGCGAGTGGAACACCGTAACCTCACCTTCACAGGTCGATAGTGGCAGTGCAGGTAGCGAGTGGAACACCGTAACCTCACATTCACGGGTCAATAACGGCAGTGCAGGTAGCGAGTGGAACACCGTAACCTCACATTCACAGGTCGTTAACGGCAGTGCAGGTAGCGAGTGTAACACCGTTACCTTACATTCACGGGTCGATAGCGGCAGTGCAGGTAGCGAGTGGAACACCGTAAACCTCACATTCACAGGTCGATAGTGGCAATGCAGGTAGCGAGTGGAACACCTTAACCTCACATTCACAGGTCAATAGTGGCAGTTCAGGTAGCGAGTGGAACACCATAACCTCACATTCACAGGTCGATAGCGGCAGTGCAGGTAGCGAGTGGAACACTGTAACCTCACATTCACGGGTCAATAGTGGCAGTGCAGGTAGCGAGTGGAACACCGTAAACTCACATTCACAGGTCGATAGTGACAGTGCAGGTAGCGAGTGGAACACCGTAACCTCACATTCACGGGTCAATAGTGGCAGTGCAGGTAACGAATGGAAAACCGTAACATCACATTCACAGGTCGATAGTGACAGTGCACGTAGCGAGTGGAACACCGTAACCTCACATTCACGGGTCGATAGCGGCAGTGCAGGTAGCGAGTGGAACACCGTAACCTCACATTCACTGGTTGATAGTGACAGTGCAGGTAGCGAGTGGAACACCGTAACCTCACATTCACAGGTCGATAGTGACAGTGCAGGTAGCGAGTAGAACACCGTAACCTCACATTCACGGGTCAATAGTGGCAGTGCAGGTAGCGAGTGGAACACCGTAACCTCACATTCACAGGTCGATAGTGACAGTGCAGGTAGCGAGTGGAACACCGTAACCTCACATTCACGGGTCGATAGCGTCAGTGCAGGTAGCGAGTGGAACACCGTAACCTCACATTCACAGGTTGATAGCGGCAGTGCAGGTAGCGAGTGGAACACCGTAACCTCACATTCACTGGTTGAATGCGGCAGTGCAGGTAGCGAGTGGAACACCGTAAACTCACATTCACAGGTCGATAGCGGTAGTGCAGGTAGCGAGTGGAACATAAATTCATTTTTAGTTTTCTCCTTATTAATCTTTACATACATATCTTTACAAGTCAATGATATAGTTAGCTATAAGTATAAATGAGTATTCAAATTTTCGAATACTAGGTACACGTTTATCTAACTCATTGTATAATTATTCTAATCCTAACTCACGGTTAAATCAGACATACTGGTAATAAGATATCAAACCGAATATTTGAGCTTAATTATTATTGAATCTTCATGACTTAACAATTTTAAACTATTGCATACATTTCACTACAGGTAATAAAAATAATATATGTAGTATACGTCCAGTTATTGCAGCACCTTGAGCTTAGGTACCTACTTCAAAATTTGACACACTTTAGTGCTAATAAATAAATGGAAATGTACAATTTATGGTTGTTGAATTGCTGAAGACTATCAACATAATCCCGTTTAGTTTCTTAAGATACAGTAAAATTAGTCTTGCTATATTGTGTATAAAAGAGTAGGTTATACATCACTACAAAACATTTGAATATTCTCAAGATTTGAGTAAGTGGAGTAGGGTTGAAGTTTGAAGAATAGCACTAAAACCTTATAAATAACCTTATTAGAAGATTTTGGTGAGTCTCACAAACTTTAAGGAAGTTCCATTTAAATAAAATTTATTACAAAATTCTAGAAGATTTATTAAACCATTATTATTCATTACTGCCAGTACCAATTTAACTGAACATTGAAATAAATATACTGTTGAAAATGTTCATAAATACAAGTTTCTGTATATCTTTGGTTCAGTAAAGTGTTTGACACTGCCAAAGGATGAAGACTGATATTGTAGACATTCAGAAAGTGTCAATGGTGGAATGTTTCAAAATATGGGAAAACGCCAAGGCCGACAATCTAAACCTAAACTTTCTGCTAGACCATGATAGCCCAGAGGTGACTCAACCTAATTTGTACTTATCAATGCAATTAAATACCAAAGGAATTTCTGCGTTTGACCAGTTAGAGAATGAATTTCTTTACTCATACCTAGAAGTGTATTTTGTAATTACTGTACTTTAACGATTGATTTAGGGTCTAAATCTCAGATGAACTAATAATCATTGTTTTATAACGTATCATAATTTAATCTAAAGATATTAACATTGCAATGTGGGTGTTTTTATGTGTAGACAACGATAACCATTACAGTATCAATAATTGTCAATAATAATGACAAGGAAGCGACCTCTGCTGTTACAGGTGAGTAAATCAATAACGATTTTCATTGTTACATCAAACCGTTGCGGGATAGTGTTCTTAGTTCTAGTGAATTTTCATCAATGTGAACATTAAAACACTGGTTCACAATTGTAGTTTAATTGCTTACGGTCCACGAGAGGAATTCTAACTTCCGCCCTCATAACTGCATTATGACGTACTTGATACGGATTTCCATAAGAAGTTATCTTATTCGTTATTAATATCTGATTTGACATCGCAGTTAAAAAAAAAAATCATTTTTTTACTATACTTTTCGTTAAGCCCTGTATATCTGTTGTGCATTGAGGTGTGCTTCTTTATTTATAAATATTAATTTAAAATTTTGGGTTATAATAATAATTTCTTTGTAATTCTTGTGTGTGTGTGTATATATATATATATATATATATATATATATATATATATATATATATATATATATATATATACATCTGTAAAGTTAGGGCTATATTGCACTGAAGACAAAACGACACGTAATATTGCTGTCATATTTCAACGTAGTCTACTTCGTGTCAGTAAACACTGATGTAACGAATTGCCCTGAAATATTTCCTCTCCGTTATTTAGTTGCATGCATTTTATATGTCGTTTTATGAATAGGCCGATTTGTTCAGCCTTATTCTTCCCGCTCTCATAGCCTTCTGTGAGAAACATTAAACAGTAAAATTAGGGGAGTCGATACAGTACAAGGTCGGCAGTACTGATAAAGGATTACTAATACCACGTACTGTATTTGAACCTCCAAAATATCACCTCAAACCCACAATCCGCCACCTTAGTCCTGTCCAACACCACCTCTCCATGTAAAGTGGGAATTACAGTCATAATTTTGACTGTGTAAATATAACATTTCCACAATGAGAGAGAAGCTAATTTCTGGGCATAGTTGCAAATGATGAGGGTTGCAGGATTTATAATATTGGCAATTTTATTTTACTATGAAAATATACTTTTTGAAAACTCATATCGGTTTCCCCTTCATGTGTAAAAAAACCGAAAACGTAAGGCAAAGCGTTGTTGCACATTAAAACACTAACACAAAGATGAAAACACCTAAAATTGTACTTGCTAAAATACATTTTCACATACAAAATTTTACATACATGTAAAGATAAGCTTCAAAGAGAGGAGCAGCACAACAAAGCACAATGACACAACACTGGCGAACTACAGCAGCACATGGTGCGCGCACAGGGCAGATGACCTGTGCTGAAGTGGCATCAGAGGGTTGGAATACAGGTATCTCAAACCATTAACTCACACTTTACTGAAAATATGCGTAAAATTATAACGTAGCTACAACACCAACGATATTAATCTATTATTTAGGCAGACTAGTGATTTAAATATGTCTCCATTGTCAAATGTTTGTAATATTTATAACATTATAAGCTTTACAGCACACTCATTAAAACCAGTTTGTTTTAATATTTACTTGAAAAACCTATTACTAAAGAAGTTAAGAATTACTGTTTTGTTTCAAAAGTGTTTACACCAAAAAGCAGGTGACCTGACGGACACATTGTTTACCGTTCTCAGATGCCCCAACAATAATCTTAATATTAAAAAAATGTTACAGGTACAGCTAGATATTGTGTTAGGTTCTGGTATTGTGTGACTTCTGACTTGAATGAGACCAAGGTGGAAAGGACTCTGTACAAGCTGAAGCCACAGGACTCAAACATAGTTAGAGGAATAGTCCGGTGGATCGAAGACTCTGGCTAAGTTAGGTCTAGCTATGGTGGACTTGGCTCGATAGGAGTCACTATCCCTAGGCAACAGGAGTATTGTAGTGAGAGAACTCGACTTTCTTGTCCGGTATTGTATTGAAACAACAGAAACGACAAAAACCTAACCTAGACTTCTTAGGAGGTGCTTGGTGTCAATCACCATCACCAGAACAGTGACATGCCTGTATATAGAGTATACAGATGGTGCGACTGTTTCAGCAGCATGACTGAAAGCTGGAAATGAGTTTTAAAGAGATAACATCACAGATCAAATCCTAGGTATAAAAAGAGCAAAACAATTTAATAATTAGATCTATGATGGATTAAATTTTAATATTTATTTATAAATATTATTAATGTTTGAAAACTACGGATAAAAAGTAAAGATATAATCTGTAAATAAATTTATACAATGTGGATCCTATACAGCAGTACGGAATATTTTGTAGCAAAGGAAATAATAAATCAGCCATGCTTGAATATTGTGTTTTAAAGACTGATAAAGTTAATTAAAATAGAAGCAAAATATAGAGGGTAATAAGATACTTCATGTTGGTGTATTTTTGGCGGTCAGCTCTATGTGATGGCTGATTGGTGCTGCCGCTATTTATTGTTCGATGTCAGCTCTACAAATTGTTGGCTGCCAGTTCTATTTGTTATTGGCTGTCAGCTCTATGTATCTTTGGCGGTCAGCTCTATATATTGTTGGCAATCAGCTGTATGAATGTTTGGATATCAAGTTTGTGAATTGTTGACTCTCAGCTCTATATATTTTTGCTGTCTGCTCTATACACGCTGTTAACAGTCAGCTATATATATATATTTTGAGATATCAGTTCTATATATTGTTTACAGTCAGCTATATGTATTTTTGAGTGTCAGAGGTATGTATTTTTGGCGGTCAGCTTTATATATTGTTGACTCTCAGATCTATATATTTTTGCTGTCTGCTCTATACACGCTGTTAGCAGTCAGCTATATATATATATATATATATATTGAGATATCAGTTCTATATATTGTTTACAGTCAGCTATATGTATTTTTGAGTGTCAGAGGTATGTATTTTTGGCGGTCAGCTTTATATATTGTTGGCTGTCAGCTGTATGTATTGTTGGCTGTCAGCTGTATGTATTGTTGGCTGTCAGCTGTATGTATTGTTGGCTGTCAGCTGTATGTATTGTTGGCTGTCAGCTGTATGTATTGTTGGCTGTCAGCTGTATGTATTGTTGGCTGTCAGCTGTATGTATTGTTGGCTGTCAGCTGTATGTATTGTTGGCTGTCAGCTGTATGTATTGTTGGCTGTCAGCTGTATGTATTGTTGGCTGTCAGCTGTATGTATTGTTGGCTGTCAGCTGTATGTATTTTTGGCTGTTAGCTGTATTACTGTTGGCTGTCTGCTCTATATAATGTTAGGTCGACATTTTTGAAAGAGCGTTTAAACATTACAAAAACGGGTTGGATATTTTATTGTTTCTTGAGTTTATTTACTTGATATTTAATGATAAGAGATCTATAGCACACAAAACATTTAGGTAAGAATTATCCAATAAATAAAATCGAAACCTACAGTATTATTTTACAGTAAAAACATCCATATTTATAAGAATATTTTAAAATGCCTATATTTGAAATTATATTATTCGATAGTAAAATATTTCTAACAAAACGTCATGATGATCACATAAAAAATTATTATAATTTAAGTATCACATCGCTAATATACGGTTCTCCATTGAGTATTAAATATAAATTTTAAACTTTCTGAAGTTCCAGGGCCACTTGAGTTTGTATCAAACTGAAACATAAGCTATATAACTCACAGAGAAAGTTTGTTCTTCCAACATCCTATTTGAGTAATCACTCACTGAGATGAGTATATACTTCAGTATATCAAGGGTTTTCTGCTATCTACTGAGCTTATAATCTACAATGAATGAAAATTTACTAAAAATTATTTTAAATTCTATCAAAATCTGATAAATTCCTTTGATAATTAAATTTTAGAAAACTCATTTCTATATTGGTAGGGGCAAGATAGTCGTATGGTACTGGAAGTCTTTAATGTGTGATACTGGGTGAGAAACAGCCGAGAAGGAAATGTGCTATGCGTGGTTCCTCAGGAGCCTGTACTTGGCCCACTTATGTTCTCAGTGTACTTTGATGTCTACTTGTGTGCAGTCGATCTGAGCTTTCAGCCACTGTTCTGTACCAGGCATACAAACTTGAGAAACTCTAATGAATATAGGATATCGATATTGCCGCAATTAACCAATGGGGTTGCAAGGACTTAAGGACGTTGATAAAATTCGACTGTTATAGGATAGGCCCATTTAGATCTAAATAATTTTAATACTGCTAATTTAAAACTGTAAAACCAAGAACTAGAATACTTTGAGGAGTAAAATAATCTTGCACTATTTACTCAACGAGGAATTTAAAGGTAACTGCTTACAAAAAGACACTGGAAGATTTGATTTCACGTAGGATGGGGTAAATACCCCTCCACCGCTTGCTCTCTCCCCTGACCTGGCCACTGCCACTTAGCTCACTTCATACGTCATTGACTACATACGTGTGTTCAATTAATATGTTACGCTATACACGTAAAGGGTCACACATACAAATGCAATATAATTATAGGTCAGGTAATACCTGCAGTGTAAACAAACTGTCGCGAGCGAGACATGAGCCACACAGCTGATAAAACGGAGACGAGGAGATGCTTGTTCCACTCCCCACTACTGGAGGCGGGCCCTTCTTGTGCGCGTTATGCTAGATAGTGCTTCTGCGCAGGATTCTTTGCAACTGGTTTATCTATAGCTATCACTATTCACGGACAGATGCGGCAAATCCTATACCTGTCTGATAAAGACTCTTATACTGCCCTACCTTAACGACAGTGACTTACTGGTTATAGACGTAACTATAGATCACTACATTGAAGTCCGGTGGTGTAGGTTACTCATAGTTCTATAGAATAAGGTTAGAAATACATTTATTTCCACCTTGATATGGCTTTTCGTTTGCACAATTATATATTTCTTTCAAATTAAAACAGCTTCGAGTCTATCACTTGCAACATTTCTTTGTTGCGTGGTCTTTAAAATGTCAAGTATTATTTGTCAGAGAGTTTTATACATAGGCCTATCTCCGTAATGAACAAAGTAAAAAATGATTTTAGATTTATCAAATACATATTTAGTAAATAATTGGGAGTTTACAGTGTTTACCGCCTTTGGAATGCTCTTCCACCAAGCAGCATTTTCATCTTAACTTATTGTGGTGGTATATGATATAGGCTACCAATATCTGGAGATATAATATTAGAATACTTGGCTGAACGAAAACGTAAGTGATTGCGAATAACGGTGAACATAATTTTGTACTTGAACTATATTCATAATTGTTTATTTCGTGACTATTTTGTACGTATTTTTCTTGAGTTGGGCCGTAAAAGAGAATTTATGGTAAACCTAACTCCCCTCTCTGGTGATTCCAGATGGTGAAATAATATGTCTCGTGTTGATGTCATCTCAGAAGTCATCTCAGCTCGGTGCCAAACATAACATCTCATATGTCAGAGATCACCTGCTGAGATGCTGCTCTGTGCTGAATCTGTGTTTAACCGAATGGAAACTCCTCAGCATTACCCTCAGGCTCAGATTGGACGCGAGTTGGTTTAACCTACTCATAAGACCATGCAGTTTTACACTTTACTCTTGCATAGCACTTACGATGACCATCATCATATTTTATTGCTTTCAAACAATTTTACATTTTATTTGCAAACGTCAATAAATGAAGCTAAATCCTGCAGTTTGCTATTCTAAGATTCATTCACTGCTCGCACACATACATTAAATTACATTCTCCCTCTCATTCATACATGGCTTCAGTATCGGTACTAAGTTACGAAAGATTAGTAACAGCGGCGTAACATGAACTCATCTACAGAGTAAAACACTTCAGGTACTAAAAGGTCCTTCCATCGAGCTTTAAACAGGGTTGGGTTTTTGACATTGTTTATGCTCTCAGGGAGATTATTAATTAATCTAACATCAGCTTGTGAAGGAAGTTGTTCAGATGCCAGTGCTCTATGATGAGCATCCTGTAGCTGTTCCCACCTCTAGTATCATACCTGTGGACGTCACTGCCCTGCACTAACTCACATCGGAATCGGCAATATAGAGCTACATCCAAGATATAGAGGCAGGGTAAAGTCAGAAAACCATGCTCCCTGAGAGCAACGCGGCACGACTCTCTAGGATTCAATATGACGTATTTAAATATTAAGTAAATAATATAAATAAATCTATATGTATTTAGTTGTATTATTATTATTATTTACAACTACGAATTAATAATTTAATGATTGTAACAGTTAATAATAATGGTGTTGTTCATGTTTTGAATAAATATCACCTAAATTAAACAATACATTTCCGAATTAAAGTATTTATTCAGTATTATTATATATATTTTACCTCAATATGGTTTAACAAAATAAACTTAATTTTTTCTGGGTAGGCCTACTCGCATTTATAAAAAATTATAATCCCCCTTATTTATCAAACAATTTAAAAAAAACCCTTGATTTTTAAGATTTGTGATTAAATATTTTACATTAAATGTAATCGTTGCTCTTTTTTATAATATGAAGAAAAAAATATTGTAATTTTTTAAATAAAACTAGATTTTGTTCTGTAAATATACGTTCAAGTTATAAAACTATATACTAAATTATAACTTATTACAGCAAGGCTATTCTCAAATTAAAAATTGTTAAATTAAAACCAAAATTGACACTGTGTAGGAAATTATTACATTTTATGGAGTCTGAATATGATATTGGTTTAATTGTTATAGTTGCCGTAATGCGGTAACAAGATGTATAAGATTATAAGAAATTCTGTAGCATCTTGTATGTACAAGAAAACACGATTCGCGACCAAATGCTACTGTTCTTAAATTACTTATCAAATAATACGATTTCCTCTCGACTCTCCTGTAGATAAAAGGATTGAAATGATTTATTAGCCCAATAGAACATTACAATGTTATAAGGCTCGTCAAGAAATAATAACACTAAATACTAAATAACAATTTAAAAAAATACTAACTACAACACAAGTAACATATAGCTAATACTAGGTGGTATGATATTTCACATCTTAATTATTTTCTGGTGAATTCGGACGAAAATCGTCAAAAGTATAAATTTCAGTTTGAAGCATGTATTCTTTAATAGTTTTTTTGAAAGCCTTTAATGTAGGAATCTCTCTCCATGCTAAAGGTAATTTGTTAAAAAAATGCTGACTGTTGTAAGAGAAAGATGTTTTAAAATGGGTTGTTCTGTGTATAGGAACAGGTAGAGAATAACTATTACGTGTTGTGTAGTTATGATGGGAGATAAAGGGATTGGACTGTATTCTTTTATATGTTTGAGTTAAAACTTCCATTATGTAAATACTTCTTACTGTTAAAATTTGAAGATTAAAAAAATGTCCTCTACATGATTGATTAAATTTCAAATTTCCTAGAATTCGGATTGCTCTCTTTTGAGTTTTGAAAACCTGTTCAATAAATGGTGAACTTCCCCAGGAAACAATTCCATATCTCAACACAGATTCGAAATAGCCAAAATAAATAATTTTTGCTGTTCTTAAGTCAGTCAAGTCTCTAATTTTACGAATAGCATAACATGCTGAATTTAGTTTCCCATTTAACTGACTGATGTGATTTTCCCATCTAAGATTGTCATTTAAAGTAACACCAAGAAATTTACAATTTTTTGTAGAAGTAAGTTTACTTTGGTAAAAAGTTATTTCAAGTTGTTCTCTAAAGTTTCTAATAAAGTGAAAATTAAGTATGGATGTTTTGGAAATATTTAAGGATAGTTTGTTAGCTTTAAGCCAGTTAAAAATCAAACTAATGTTATCATATAATTTTTGAGATAGTTCAGTTTTATTGTCAGATTTAATCAAACTAGTGGTGTCATCAGCAAAGAGAATTAATTTGTCACATAAATTGAACTGCTTGGGTAAGGTCGTTTATAAAAATTAAAAATAATATTGGACCTAAAACTGACCCTTGGGGTACGCCTGCCTCCAAATAGCGGGCAGGAGATAGATATTTATGGACAGAACCAGCACTGTTTTGAACTATCTCTACTACCTGGCTGCGATCCCTCAGAAAGCTACTAAACCAATTGAGAGCAACTCCTCTGATGCCAATTTATTTAACAAAATTTCATGGTCTACACAATCAAAAGCCTTCTGGAGGTCACAGAACAGGCCACAGGTCGACTGTCCCTGGTCCAAGGCAGTTAGCACATAATCAGTTAAACTTATGATAGCATCTGAAGTTGACAAATTAGATTGAAAATCAAATTGATTTTTATTTATTATTGAGAATGATTTTTAAAAATTTTCAAGCCGTAATTTTACAATAGTTTCTAATAATTTTGAAAAAACTGAAAGAACTGAAATAGGTCTGTAATTTTCTGCAAGATTTGAATTATTGTTTTTAAATATTGGAGTTACTCTGGCTACCTTGAGACATTCAGGGAAGACTCCGTGAGTCAGGGAGCTATTCACCAAAGAGCAAAGAGGTTTTGACAGGATGTGGATGTGTTCCTTCAATATCCTTGGAGGTATTCCATCCAGGCCTGGTGACTTACTTGATTTAAATTTACTTATAACTTCAATTATCTCTTTTTCACAAACAGGATAGAGATAAAATGAACCATTAACAAATGGTTTGGCAAAAAATTTTGTGGATCGTAATGCCTTGAATTCAGCAAGTCAAGTTGGTTTGAGATAATATGAGGTACACTTGTGAAGTGCCTGTTAAATGCTATTGCAACATCCATTGGCTCAGTAATATCTTGTCCATTAACAATTAGATTAATGTTTTTTACAGAAGCGAATGATTTAGTCTCTGAATTAATGATATTCCAGGTTGTTCTTGGAATATTTTTTAGAGGATTGTATTTTATTTACTAGGGGTTCTCTTTTTGCATAAAGGACTATTTTCTTATGATGTTTAAGGTAAGTTTTTATATTCTTTCCAGCTATTTTCTGTGTTTATTGACTTGGCTCTGGCAAACAGCTCCCTTGACAGGACAGCACTTGCCCTAACCACATCAGTTACCAGGAATATGGACTTGACTTAAGTTTTGTTATTGTTTTTAATGGGAATGCTAATTCATAATATAATATCAGCTTATCAACAAATTTTGAGAAATTTGCATCAACCGATTCACCAGAAATCACATCAAACCAGTCCTCCTTTTGCAGAAAGTCATGAAACATTCTATGACCCTGCTCAGAAAATATCCTATGTGTAATTATTTTACTATTTTCATTTTTTAGTAATAAATTATTGACATTTATTTTCAAAATTTGAGAAAAATTATGATCTGAAAAGCCAGAGTGAAGGTTAAGACTTGATAGCAGATTCTGAGGTATGTTACTAACAATATTATCTAAACAAGATTCAACATTTTTGGTAACTCTAGTAGGTTCATTTATAAAATATCTAAAATTATAACATTTTAAAATATTCTTAAAAGCTAAAGACTCTGAGTTATGGTTTAATAAATTAATGTTAAAATCACCTAAGACAACTAAGTACTTTTTCTCTTTCAAAGCTAATTCAAATAACAATTGCAACTTGGAAATGAATATATAAATATCGGAGTCTGGTGTTCTGTAACAACTAACAGTTAAAATATTTAATTTATTAGAATTAGTTGAAATTAACTCTATAGAGGAACATTCAAAAACAAAGTCTTCACTAAATTTACAAATATCATTACGTTCAATAAATTGTATATGATTTTTTACAAGAAGACAAGAACCTCCCCGTGTCAAACTAATTCTACAATAAATTGAGGCTACAACGTAATTTTTTATCTGAAAATATTTTAAGTTTTTTGCTGACAACCAATGTTCACTTATAGCAATTATATCTACATTTACATCATGACTCAGGTACTCCAGCTGAAGGAGCCTACAGCTTACGTTATTATAATTACTTACAAAAATCAGTAAAACAAGTCAACATAAGGGTTATTTAGTTTATTCAATCTAACCTCTTCTCTATATACAACTCTTAAAATTCATGTAACTTATAGGACACAGTTTTAAGAAGCTCTACTGTACGCTTTTTAGTTGTATGAAATTAATTCACGCCTTATTTTGAACAACTTAAAAATACATTTTGTGCTTCTTTTGACTTGTTTATATATATATATATATATATATATATATATATATATATATATATATATATATATTAAATAACAATGTATTAAGGAACTTATATAAAAAAATATTGGAAAGAATAGATGGATTAAATAATTAGGAATGTTCTCTACAGATGATTGTAATTATTTATTACATTTTTCGATACAAACATAACTAACGTAACAGAAGCGTAATCTATTCAATTTGAAGACTACGGTGTGGGATTGCCTATACCCCCTAATCTGAACCATCAATAGGAGCAATCGACTTACTTGTCACTGGTAATGGGATGGCTTCTCATGAATATGGAAACTCAATTACATGTTACCCCAGACACCTGCATTGCTGTCATTGGACCGGTTTATTGGTTAATAAAAACCAACAACAGGAGGAATCCACTTACTTGTCACTGGTAATGGGATGTCTTTTTCATGAATATGGAAACTCAATTATATGCTACCCCAGACACCTGCAATGCTGTCATTGCACAGGTTTACTTGTTCATATGAACCAACAACAGGAGCAATCGACTTACTTGTCACTGGTAAAGGGATGGCTTCTCATGAATATGGAAACTTGATTATATGTTACCCCCAAACACCTGCATTGCTGTCATTGCACAGGTTTATTGTTAATTTGAGCCAACAACAGGAGCAATCGACTTACTTGTCCTGGTAATGGGATGGCTTCTCATGAATATGGAAACTCGATTATATGTTACCCCAGGCACCTGCATTGCTGTCATTGCACAGGTTTATTGTTAATCTAAACCAACAACAAGAGCAATCGACTTAGTTGTCCTGGTAATGGGATGGCTTCTCATGAATATGGAAACTCGATTATATGTTACCCCAGACACCTGCATTGCTGTCATTGCACAGGTTTACTTGAAACCAACAACAGGAGCAATCGAATTACTTGTCCTGGTCATAGGATGGCTTGTCATAAATGTGGAAACTCGATTATATTTGACCCCAGGCACCTGCATTGCTGTCATTGCAAAGGTTTATTTGTTCATACGAAACCAACAACAGGAGCAATCGACTTACTTGTCACTGGTAAAGGGATGGCTTCTCATGAATATGGAAACTTGATTATATGTTACCCCAGTCGCCTGCATTGCTGTCATTGCACAGGTTTATTGTTAATCTGAGCCAACAACAGGAGCAATCGACATACTTGTCACTGGAAATGGGATGGCTTCTCATGAATATTGAAACTCGATTATATGTTACCCCAGGCACCTGCATTGCGGTCATTGAACAGGTTTACTGGTTAATCTAAACCAACAACAAGAGCAATCGAATTAGTTGTCCAGGTAATGGGATGGCTTTTCACGATTATGCAAAATCGATTATATGTTAACCCAGACACCTGCATTGCTGTCATTGCACAGGTTTACTTGTTCATATGAAGCAACAACAGGAGCAATCGACTTACTTGTCACTGGTAATGGGATGGCTTCTCATGAATATGGAAACTCGATTACATTTTACCCCAGGCACCTGCATTGCTGTCATTGCACAGGTTTACTTGTTAAATTAAACCAACAACAAGAGCAATCGAATTAGTTGTCCAGGTATTGGGATGGCTTTTCATGATTATGGAAACTCGATTATATTTTAACCCAGACACCTGCATTGCTGTCATTGCCAGGTTTACTTGTTAAATTAAATCAACAACAGGAGCAATCGACTTACTTGTCACTGGTAATAGGATGGCTTCTCATGAATATGGAAACTCGATTATATGTTAACCCAGACACCTGCATTGCTGTCATTGCACAGGTTTACTTGTTAATCTAAACCAAAAACAGGAGAATCGACTTACTTGTCACTGGTAATAGGATGGCTTTTCATATATATGGAAATTCAATTATATGTTATCCCAGACACCTGCATTGCTGTCATGGCACAGGTTTATTGTTAATCTGAACAATCAACAGGAGCAATCGACTTAAATGTCACTGGTAATGGGATGGCTTCTCATGAATATGGAAACTCGATTATATTTTACCCCAGACACCTGCATTGCTGTCATTTCACAGGTTTACTTGTTAATCTGAACCAACAACAGGAGCAAATCGACTTACTTATCCTGGTAATGGGATGGCTTCTCATCAATATGGAAACTCGATTATATGTTACCCCAGACTCCTGCATTGCTGTCATTGCACAGGTTTACTTGTTAATCTGAACTAACAACAGGAGCAATCGACTTACTTGTCCTGGTAATGAGATGGCTTCTGATGAATATGGAAATTCGATTATATGTAACCCCAGGTACCTGCATTGCTGTCATTGCACAGGTATACTTGTTCTTATGCACCAACAACAGGAGCAATCTACTTAGTTGTCCTGGTAATGAGATGGCTTCTCATGAATATGGAAATTCGATTATATGTAACCCCAGGCACCTGCATTGCTGTCATTGCACAGGTATACTTGTTCATATGCACCAACAACAGGAGCAATCGACTTACTTGTCCTGGTAATGAGATGGCTTCTCATGAATATGGATATTTCAAGATGGCTGACTGTCTATTCTAGCATTAGCTTTGTTGGTACATTTAAGTCTATACCTGTGCTGAAATTGTCGATCTGCTTCCTTTGCCTGATCTGGACTGTTCTCTGAGTACTGTGAGTTACGACGAATATGTGTGAAACTGTGTCACTAACTGTATATATTCTGTAACCCACGATTCTTGAACTGCTACTCGCCGATCTTGACATCCATAGTTTCGGCTCATTTCCATCAATTTCCATAGTCAAATGTCATGGGTTCAAACATTCAATGTTCCTGTGTCGGTCGTCTGCTGTCATCACCATGGAGGAGTGAACTGCAAGACCTGAAATTCCACGGCCTTCTAGATTTCACCTCGGACTATATAATACCACAATTGTTGTTCATGTTGATTTGCATTTGTTTGTGATATTATAATTGTTTATTATGTATGTATGATAAACTGTTATTTCATTGATTGTATTAGTCACATTTCAACACACCGCAATACATCTAAACTAGGCCCAATCTCTACTTTATATCCTTTTCATTTCCAATTATGAATACCATATGCTTGGAGATATGTCCCGTCTGTGTCAAGAAGGTTAAGGACGATGAGGAGGGCTTACAATGCGACGACCCATGTAATAGATGGTTCCATAGGCAATGCGCAAACGTCCCAAAAACTGAATACACTAAAATTGCAAGTAACACCACCATCAAGTGGTACTGCACTAGGGCTGATTGCGTTCCCCCAAAACACTCAAGTATCACCCGATATATCAACTGTTTTTGAGCACATCTAATTGGTAAAGTTGATAGCCTGGCCACTATGGTAAATAAATTAAGTGATGTCCCTGATGACACTAAAATTATTAAAACTGAAATTCAGTCCATACAAGAAAAGCTTAATACTATTGAGCCCAAGCTGGAAGGAGCTAGATAGGAGGTTGACTACCCTTGAGCAAAGCGATGGTTCTGGCAGTGGTTCAAGTATCAATAGCGTAATTGAGGAGTTGCATGAGCGCAATCTTAGGAAGAAAAACTTGATTGTTTTCAATGCCCCTGAGTCAACTAATAATCTACCACATGATATCAAAACTCATGATACTAGTCTTCTAACTTCCATAATTCATAGTTCGATTCCAGACTTTTGATGTATCTCGCATAAAGTTCTTCAGGTTGGGCTCCGGGGTGGCTGTAAAACCTAGACCAATCAAACTAATCTTAACCCTCTGAGGGTGATATGAATCAGGTTTTGAGTAGCTTCTCAACTGAACAAATTTCCTCCTTAAACCCATCCCTTAAAGACGTGAAAACTATCTAGGGATCGAACCCCTTTGGAGCTTTCTTCACTGAGGAATCTTCGTCGGGAACTTGAATCGCGCTTGACAGCTGGAAGAAAAGGACCTGACAATCAAGTACAGGAGGAATGGCTTCCCAAGGATTGTCAAAACAAATGCACCTAAAAAAAAAAAAACTAAAACTCATCCAACGCAATGGCAATGCATGTAATTTTAAGGGTTACTATCAGAACATAAATGGAAATTAGAACAAAATTAACTGAACTATCTTTAAATGCTAAACCTTAGCTCTTACGGAACTAATTGCACTCACTGAAACCAATCTCGATCCTGGTGTTCATGATGCTGAGCTAGGTCTCTCTCCCACAGTTTTCAGGTCTACCGATGCGATAGATCACTCATGACTAGTAACAA